>NC_071105.1:40095000-40387500 GCF_024256425.1 Clarias gariepinus
AAAATGGTTTCGTTGTTTAAGATGAGAAAGGGGAGGGGCCTCCTTACTTTAGTTCACACA
This sequence comes from Clarias gariepinus, assembly GCF_024256425.1. NCBI lineage: Eukaryota > Metazoa > Chordata > Actinopteri > Siluriformes > Clariidae > Clarias > Clarias gariepinus. Next base: position 40,095,061 of record NC_071105.1, read on the forward strand.
CACACACACACACACACACACACACACACACACACACACACACACACACATACATAGCCCCTGCGTACACAAACAAAAACACTTATTTGTTGGGATTTATTTTAACTTTTTTAAAAGGTAAAGTGCAGGTTAATTTGTTTTATTTTTACTTTATATTTTGTATTAATTAGTTTTATGTATTTATTTTTTTAGGGCTGTGAAACGAATAATTTGAGTTTCCATTATTTCTTATGGGGAAATTCGAAATACGAGCCCGCTTCCGGAATTATGCTCGTAATCCAAGATTCCACTGTATCTTCGTATCTTTGCATTTTCACTAATTGTTTTTCATCCATTAAAGCACCAACCTCTAAACTCTGCAAAAGACAAGAAGAAAAGCATGTTTTGCCTTCATTGTATTTGTCTTTAGATGTACTCATCATTATTTATGTATTTAAGTTATATTCGTCGGCTTATATCAGGTTAAAATACCTCTGTTATACTTGATGAGTCCCGCCTTCTCTGTTATGATTCATTACAAGAATTCGGTCTTATCTATGATTGGTTAGCGCCTCACTGAGAGTGGAATGTGAGCCAACCCGAGAGTATGAATGTGGGGCTTCAAACATGGCGTTTTTCAGCACAGTTTAGCTAACATTGGTTCATAATATTTATTAATTAATATATCTCAAAGAGAGATCTCAGAAATAAAATGACGTTGACAAAAACAAATTTGTCTTTTAAGTAATTAGTACAGATTAATTTAAATCAACAAATTAAGGCTAATTAAGCTTCTAAGTTTACATTGCGATACACAGCTTATAAAACAAAGTATGCAAAGTGCTTTATTAATTCTAAAGATATAAAAGTTGATGGAGGAGAAAATAATAAAATGCTTAAAAGTGCCGTTCTCCTGTAGCAGGTGTGACAGGATGGAGCCGAAACCTGGACAAGAGACCATTATCTACAGGTACATTTCACACACACACACTTCATACATAAGAGATTTCCGCCATGAGCTGAATTGTCCTTCTCCCAGAATCCATTAACCCTCATCATTAATGAGATGTTATAAATGATGCTTGTGCGATGGCAGAAGTGAGCGATTAGCGAAAAGGAAATCCGGCGCAGGATATCAGAACAATCTCAGTCTGGCTAATAACACGTCATCAATCACGGGTCAGTTATCAGGCGGAAAGAGAAAAAAAAACAGGGATTTGTATCTGATTGACTCGTCATCCGGAACACGAGGTGGGAAATCCGTGCACTAATTAAACCACCGTTAGAGTGATTAAGTCTGACTCAAACTACTGACTAGTCGTTACAGCATGATGCTGCTGAGTCCTGGATCCTGATTGGTCAGGAGATGTTAATTAATTCTCTATAACAGCAGTTATATGATAGTAATGCAGGAATATATTAACGCACACATTCCCATAAGGCTACGCCATGGTTTCTATAGCAACAGCTCATTCAGTGTCAGATCCATAATTAAAACTTTCTGACATCTTCAGGACAAAAGAGATTAATTACGCTTTTGGAGTTTTCTTGGTCATACTGTATGAAAAGCTGCGTTTTATACTTTTAAGTGACTAAAAGATGCAAGTGAAGGAGTGAGTGTTTTTTAGATTTTATAACATAAGAGAGAACAGGAAGTAGGTTGTTCCTTAAACAGATAGAAATTATGACGTCATACTTTAATAAAAAAAAAGCCTTATAAGTGTTGATGATCTGCTGTAGTGTAAAAGGAGTAAAACACTCGGGCTAACATGCTGTTATGGGAAAATAATCAACTCTGTGTTGTTAGCCGTGATGTTGCGCGGGTGAAGTTAATCTCAGGAGCTGATGCGTCCTCAGGCACGCTGCTCTTGAGGATCACCAACACACACAAATCTTCTCTGTTCACTTAGTAAGCGAACGCTGAGACAATTAACCTCGTCACAGGGTCCATAAAACAGGTAAATACGAACCAACATGTAACACTCGACTATAATTACCCATAATTCATCATCACACCCGTCTCAAAACCCCCTCCCCCTCCCCCGTGGAGGGCTTTAATTAGCCGAGCATTAAATTAAAGCCAGTAGGTGCTTTCTAACGGGTTTATCTCTACATGCCATAATTACAGCTCCTGTGTGTGTGTGTGTGTGTGTGTACTGTATGTAGGTGTGTGTGTGCATGCATGTGTGTAGGAACGGATCCATTAGAGCTCACAAAGATACACTGACATATGAGTCACTCTGGACCATTTAGCTCTGTGTGTGTGTGTGTGTGTGTGTGTGTGTGTGTGTGTGTGTGTGTGTGTGTGTGTGTGTGTGAATGTGTGTGTGTGTGTGTGTGTGTGTGTGTGTGTGTGTGTGTTTCAGTCACTTTATTACTTAGATAATTAAAACACACACATATGCACAGTCATACACACACGCACACACACACACACACCCACACACACTATAATGACACTGTAATAAAGCTCAATTACGGTTGTTTTAGTGTGTGTGATTGCTAATTTAGCACATTATGGCATGTGTGTGTATGTGCGCACGTGTGTGTGTGTGTGTGTGTGTGTTTCCCCTTTACCTGTTTCAAGGCCCCTTGTCTGCTTCCCCTACATTGGGGCGTCTTGATTATCATGGGGGGCGTTTAATTATTACATTGGAGGGATAAAATGCTTCAATGCTTCGAATTTCTCAACATTTAACAAGTTAGAACACTGTTGCTAGGAAACTAGGCTGTTGAAGCTAACATGTAGCTATATATTTTTATTATTATATTTTTTTATAGAAAAAATAAAGAGTGTTAAGATTTACCTTGGATATTTTTATAAATTATCAAAAAAATACAGAATTAGTTAGATAATATTTAAGTATGTTATACAGTAAACAGTTAAACGACAAAGTGAGAGTGAAAACCTGACCATCTGGAGCATCAACATTTACCTCAGATAGTTTGAAAAATTATATATAGTTATATATAATGATATATACCTAAACTTCATAATGAGCTAGCTAATATTAAGCTGTTACGTTAGTTACATTTCAAGAACAAACTGAAAGTGTAAAGCCATCCAAACCATTAAGATTTATCTCAAATATTTTGATAAATTAACAAAAAAGAGTTTGTAATTTGTAGTTTGAGTAGTTTGATTATTTGACAAAAATTATGAGCTAAGATTTATCTGTTAAGTAAGTTATAGCGAATGAGAAGTTAAAGTGAGAGTGGGAACCCCACCAAACATCTGGAACATAAAGATTTAACAATAACTCAGATAGTTTGAAAAATTAGAAAAAAAAACAAAACAGTCTATTACTAAAATTGGGAATAGTCAAGAACAAAGAACAAACTTAGTTTGTTGAAAGTCTTCCAAAACATTAAGATTTACCTCAAATATTTTGATAAATTACTGAACTAAGACTAAAGGTCTTTGACTAAAATACAAATATTAGCTAGCTGTGTAGTTGTTTAGTAAGTTGTAAACAAATTAAGGACACTGTGGCAGTAAAAACCATGACGGAATTATACAGAGCATCAATATTAGACATCAGATATTTTGACAAATTATGATAAACATTTGGCATTATGGAAAATGACAGACTATGACTAAAATTAAGCTTTGCTAGCTAATATGTACGGTATTTGTTATGCTTAATTTTAAGAATTTTTTTTTTAAATAAAAATAAAAAATAAAACTAAATGACATGTGGAACATGAACAGTTACCTCAAATGTGTCTAATTAAATCATTCCTATGGCTGTGATTACAGTTACTGTACCATCAACACAACAATCACAGTTCCAACAGATTCCACCCAACACCCAGTTTAACAGCTGCAGGGGTGGCAATAGTTTATACACTGTGAAAGGACAAACACTTTTGTATGATAATCTTGTGTAAAAATACAGCAAAATCAAAATAAGTCACATTTTAAGTGATTCAGCCGCTAAAGCATGTATACCGCACCATTATAGTGTATGTAGCATAACGTACGCAGTGCTCACATATAGAGAATAAATGATAGTTTGGAATTTACCCAAACTTGAAATATTATGACTTTTATCTATTTCAAATATGATGTTTGCATAAAAAAAAAATAGCTGTGTGCATAAATGAATAAATAAATAAATAGTTAAATAAATAAGGATATATAAAATCACGTCTGATATGCAAATTATTTGAGGATTGCAGCTAATACCTGGAGAACTTGTCTAGGTTGTTAATTTAGCGATTAACAGATGTTAGCAATGAGGTAATGCTGGTTGTCATGGTAACGTTGCTATTATGACACGTTTGGATGGAAATCTAAGCTCTGGTACTGAAAACACACTCATGTTATGTAATTAACCACACAGCTAATTTAACTAACGTTAGTGAAGGCAAGGGGTCGTGGGGGCGTTTCTAAATTTGCATATTCATGTATATTCATCGCTATTGGACGAAATCAGTGAACGGTAGCTTGACCCGCACGCCCACGTTCAGTTCTATTGTTACACGGTGCTGTAGAAATGTGCTTTAACAGCCACACAATGTTACAGAGAGAATGAGACGCACACACACACACACACACACACTTCCCCCTGGAGAGTGTAACTCCTCCTCCACCAATCAGAGCTGACAATTTAAGAGTGATATCCTGTTACGATAATAAATGACTTATCAAAGCCACCCTGCTCATTAGAGGAGGGTTCATCGGCTCTGAGTGTCACTCGAGGTCCCGGAAGGCCACGGTTACCACGGTGACGGCGAAAAATGTCAATTAGAGCAGATATGCAGATAAGGAGCTGAGTGTAGGTGTGTGAGACGGAGGGGTGAAAGGATGAAGGACGGATTGTGTCTGGATGGATGACAGGAAAGGTCTGGCAGATTTTATTGTGCTTCCTCCTCTTAAGCACACACACACACACACACACACAAACACACACAGCCTTTTTTGTTAGATTTGTGCTTACACAAAAAATTCATATCATTACAAACATTATATTGTAATTTAGAATCTTAACATATTTTAGATGCTCAGTCTAATTTAAAAAAAATTAAAATGTTAGTTTTGTAATTGTAATCGTGATGTCACTAAATAAGTTTCATGGCTGTGAACGAACCACATCTGATATGTAAATTGTTTGATATTAAATGCAAAATGACGATTCCACCTGATTATGTTAGCCAGAGGATATGCATGCTAGGCTAGCTAGGGGGCTAAATTAGCAGTGAAGTGACTATGGTAACCATCATAGCACTGAACCACATTCTGATAGGATTGTTGAGGAAATAAGGATGTTCTTCTTTTTTTTTTAAACTTAGTTTGAGCTATCATGCTAGCAGCTAACCAGCTAGCAAATGGTAGCAATGTGAAGATAACGGTTGCCATGGTAACATTACAATCAGGTTTACAGGATACCAATCCAAACCCTGCATTAGTGTTCAACTAGTTTACCAGATAGCTAAATAAAGTTAAAATTAGAGGTAGTAGGGGGTGTGTCATAATTTGCATTATATATTAAGTATATAACACTGTGCAAGTCTTAGGCACCATATTATATGCTGTTCCAATTTAGTTATATATGTTTATATACCATGTCTGCATAATTATGTTCAAAATCATTCAGTATTTCCATATATAACTTAAAAATGTAATGAATAAATTACATTACAGGAGAATATATGCATGGCTATAAAGGAAAAAATATAGTACAAGACAGACGAGTTTCGAAGAACTCATATTCTCCAGCAAGCTCAGTAAAACCTAACAACAACACAAAACACACACACACACACACTATAACTATATATATATATATATATATATATATATATATATATATAACTATATATATATAACTATATATAACTATATATATATATATATATATATATATATATATATATATATAAAAACCTCGGATTGCGAGTCTTTCGCAAAGCGAGCAAAGATTTTTTAATAAATTTAGACTTGGGAAACGAACAAGTCAACGAGTTCCGAGTATCAGGTATCACGCATGCGCTTCTTGTTTTGCTGCCGAGCGTCACGTGAGCCAACGGTTTTTCTCTCACTTGTGCTGCGGAATTGTGGGTAATCGTCTCCCCTGCTGGGTCTTAGTGCTCGTCTCTTACTGGTATAATCAACATCCGTGCACGTGTACTGTTTACTTTAACACTGTGACCACGTGTCTGTATGTGTAAATCATTTTATTTTGTGTATGTGTGTGTGTGTGTACAGCGCACGTGTAAAGCAAAAGCAAGTCTCATTAGAGAGGTTAAAGATCCATTTTCTCTCTCTGTATCAGCTGCTCTTTGTGTCTGTGTGCATGCGCGCATTAATATATATATATATAAAAAAGAGAGACTGTATTTTTTTACACTGTAGAACTGTATGCAGTGTGTGTGTGTGTGTGTGTGTGTGTGTGTGTGTGCATAATGGATTTTTAATGTGCCGTGCTGCCTTCACAATTAAAGGTTAAATTAGTTCATCTGTGTGCACTTTATTAAAAATAAATGTGTTTTTGTGCAAAGCTTCCTCTCAATTCCTGCTGTTAATTTGGATTTGTGTGCGTGTGTGAGGAAAGATATTTGAGAGCTCTTTTATTTATCTAAATACACACACACATAATAATAATAATAATAATAATAATAATTGATGTATGCGTGTTTTATTCCCCCTGCACCAGGTCAATGAGCCGTTACTATTAGATTACCTTATAAGAGCGAGAACATCAATATAAACCTGTTACAGAGAATTAATCAACACCTTCTGACCAATTAGGAGCAAGAACAGTGCATTGAATAAGGACCGAATGCCTCTTTTAAAGATACTGTAATACTGACAAAAATTTCTTCTTTTTCTGTGTGTGTGTGTGTGTCTGTGTCTGTGTGTGTGTGTGTGTGTGGGATGTCATTTCTATGCAAATCAGCTTGAAATGGACCAAAAAATGAGATAAACAGGGTGTCAGGTCCCAGTCAGTAGAATGCCGAAGAGAGAGAGATGGAGAGACGGAAGCGGGGAAGAAAAAAAAGTGATGACAGGAGCCTTTGTGAAGATGAAAAGAAAAGAAGGAAATGAAAATGAGATTCAAGAGAGAGAGGGAGAGAGTGTTTGAGCCATGCAGTAAATAAATCATTCTGTCGAAATGCATGTGTGTGTGTGTGTGTGTGTGTGTGTGTGAGAGGGCACACAGAAGGTCAAGGACAGAAGAAAGAAAAAACACATTAGGAAAAGGTCAGACACCATTAGAAAGAAAAAATAACAACGGAAAGGCCTCCTGGAAGAAAAATCTTTCATTTCTTTTTGTTATATATATATATATAAACAATATCAAAGAGCAGCCAGAAGCTTAGGGTTCTGAGAAAACCTTTATTAATCACCAAACAGAAAAAGAGGGAAAGAAACAAACAGCAAACCTCCCGAGAAATCAGGCCTTCATTAGACCATAACAATCCACACACTCCATGCTCTAGAGTCGGCCTAGATTCATTAAATAATTTATTTATTTGTTAACATTATTTTATCATCATTATTTGCTTATTGATGAATTCTTTGCTTGATGCATTGACTGATGGCTCTCATCATGCATTCAGTTACACAAGTTTTACGATCTACTATTCTAATAAACTATTTGTTTATGCATGAATTCATCCAGCATATTTAAACATATAACCCTCGATGAACAATTAATTTGCTCCACTAATTAATTCACCCATTCATATAACCTTATTCACAGTTTTTGACCTTATTTATGTTTATAATCAATTATTTATTTGTTTGCTTCTTGGTAAAACACAATAATGCAAACGAAAATGTATTTACTAATCCTTAAATTCATTTGTTCATCCATTCAGCCATTCATTCATTTGATACAAAATAATAAAATCATAAACTCTTTTTAAGAAATCACTTACTCATTCAACTTATTCATTCCTGCTCTCATTTATTCATTCATATTCTATCTTTTTTAATGCGTACAACTGAATAATACTCAGAGAAACTGGTGTATATCTGTCCTGTGTTCATTTATGAAACAGTAAAGAAGACAAAGCACTAGGATTCCTGAGATATAATTAGTCAATTAATTTGACTTTATTAATTGACATATCAATGATTTATTCATTCAAAATAGTAATTAAGATGAAGAATGGAAAACATCTGGAGAAAAGACATTTTCCAGAGAAATCACTCACTCGACCCCGTCGCTAATCTGTCTGTCACTGCTAACCACAAACAAATGAACTGGTTCAAACCATTATATCACAATAATGTGATGCTAATTAGGGCTAAAAGTGATCCTAATGGATAAACAACATGTTCATTAGATAAACGAGTCAAAGTGGGCGCACCTCCTCATCGACGCGATACAACAACATCGCTAACATTAGTCGTGATTAACGAGAGATGAGATGAACAGCGCTGGAGGTGAAGATGAAGAATGCTTAATTAGTGCATCTTATTAGCATCATTTATTTGTTCATTTCATTCATGACATGGTTTTAAACCACCTGCATTTATTTATAATTTGCATATTGTCTAAATCAAAGCCTTCTTTTATTAACACTATTAATTATTTATATTTATTTGAAAATCTTTTATTCATTCTAACATTAGATGACGGTTATTGTTTGAGCCTATACTGTATTCCCTTGTGTGTTTAACTATTATCCTGGAATCATTTTTTTTTTAATGTTCATAAAAGACGCTAATGAAAATAACACCAAAATGATCAGATCAAGCAGTTACTCGAGAACACAAAAGTTATTTTTTAATTGTGTTAGAGGTTGATGATAAGTGTAAAATACACATAATTCCTGTTTAATACAAGATTTTTCTAGCACATCTGAGGTTGTTCCGGGTGTTTATTTCTCATTTCTTATGTTGTGTCCTTACACTGGCCATGAAATAATGAGTTAAAGAGTTAAATATAAAATTTAATTCCAGTCAGACATGATCTCATTTATTAATTTACCAACAGATCTGAGGTAAATGTCAATGTTCTGGATGGTTCTGCTCATTTTAACTAACAGTGTGTTTGTAACCTGCCTATAAACCACTACAGCTACAGTATGTACTAGCTTAATAAAACACAATATCAGGCCTGTGATGTGACTCTGTCAGAATATCTGAGGTAAATATTGAGGTTCTGGATGGTTCTGTCTCCTTTTCAGTCTCTCTGTGTTTATAAAACGCTTAACAGCTTTGTGCTAGCTTTCTACAGCATCATATTATTTACCCTGGGCCTTTGTTTTAGTACTTTGTCAGAATATCTGAGGTAAAATTTGATGTTCTGGATGGTTCTGTCACATTTTCACGATTACTCTGTCTTAATAATGACTAGTGAAGAAACATTTTTTGTGGTAGTTTATTGAGATTTTTGTGGTAATTTATCAAGATATATGAAGTAAAAGTTGTTCTGTCATCTCATCTACATTTATACTATGTATTTATACTGGCTATGAAATATACATAATGCACATACACAATAAAATTTTATAATAAAATAAATAAATAAAATGAATAAATAAAATAAATAAATAATTTTAGTCATATATGATCTCATTTAAATTACCTTACCAACTAACCTGTGGTAAACATTAATGTTCTGGATAGTTCCGTCAAATTTAAACTCTGAACTGTGTTTATAAACTTCCTGCAAAACACTTAACAGCTGTAAACTAGCTAGTTAAAACATAAGGTAAAATATCTGAGGCAAATTTAATGTTCTGGATGAATCTGTCACATGTCCACGATTACTATGTCTTAAGTAAAGACAAGCTGCATCATGTTAGCTAGCTAAATTAAATGAGATGAGTAATTTTTTTTTATCAACATAAATAATTTATCAACATATCCGACGGTGATGTTCCAGAAGGTTCCGTATCATTCCTACCACTCTGTCTTCATATTGTGCATATGAGAGATTTCTAAATGCAAAGTTTCTCTTTTTTGCATTTGTACGTAGCTAGCTCACAGAACATGTCTTATGTTCATTCTTCATTGTTGTGAGTAACGACAATGTTATCAAGAATTTAAGGGTTTTCATGGTGAGTGACTGTTACTGTGTGTTGGACTCACTGTTCCATTAAACGCAAAATAAAAGATTGACATCAAACACAGATGTGTTACAGATGTGTGCTGATTAGTGGCATCTGCGCATGCAGATGGCTAACGTTCTCTAACATCACACATGAGCATGTGACATATGCTAGCAACATCGAGCGTGTGTATGCTCAGTTCATTTCATTAAGTTCAGGGAATCAACGAATCAATGAATCAGCGATTCAGCGAATCAGTGTGTGAGAAAATGCATTGTTTAAATCATTAATTCATTAATAAAGCAAAACCTAAAGTCTGCGTGCCTCTTCATCACTCACTGTGTCGCCTCGAGCATCTTTCGCGCACACACACACACACACACACACAGAGTTATATTTTTAGCAACAAAGAAAGAGGAGAATAGAGACCCATGAAGGTCTCAAAGGATTTGTGTGTGTGTGTGTGTGTGTGTGTTTTAATGCTGAAGCAGCTATAGAGTCTCAATTACGTAAATCATGTCAGGGTATATTTAGTATCCAACATGCTAACTGCTAATTGATCCTCATAAATGAAGTCATCAACACAATAAAAAAGCTGAAGGAGGCTTTGTGTTCTCTCTCTCTCTTTCACACACACACACACACACACACACACACACACACACACACAGCTTCTTAATTAACATCTGACTGTATCATGGCAACATACTCCCACATTTCTCTGTTTGTTAGCGCAGCGCTAATTATCACAGAGGAGCAGATGGATCACAACTTATGCACACACACACACACACACTATTTTAGTCATCTATACAGCCTCATCCATCCAATCGTCCTCCTATCTTTCTTTTTTTTTCTTTTCTTTTTTTTTTTACTCAGTTCTTTTTCTTGTCTTTTTTCCATTCTCTCTTACGTTCATTTTTTTTTAATCCTTTTACATGCTTTTATTTTTCTTTTCTTTATTTCCTATTTTGTCCTCTCTGGCCATCGACACACAGTCCTTTCTCATTCCTCCTCCCTCGCTCCTGTCGTCTGTAGCCTGCTGCTGTTTCCCTGTATATCTGAAATTGCTGCATGCTTCCATCTCTCACACACACACACACACACACACACATCTCGTTGCTTCACATAGCTGCGAGATTGATGTGGTCGGTGAGCTTGTTGCCATGGCAATACCTGAGAATAAAAGACCCGAGGAAAAAGAGGGAAAAGAGCAAATGAGAGGAAATGAGAATGAAAGATGAAAGGACAAGAGGAGGAGAGAGGGAACGATTGAACAGGAAAGAAAAGAAGCTAAGAATCAAGAGAAAGGAGGAAATAAGAAAAAAAGAAAAGATGTGTTCTGGTTAGCTAGCTCAGTCAGCTAATGTGTAAAGTGTATTGGTTGACAATTGGCTAGTTAATGTTTCTCAGCTAACTAGCATCCGCTTAGTAAGCTAAAACGTGACATATGTTTCTTGCTAGCATTACCTCACTTAAATCGGCTTGTTAGTTCACTTGTTAGTTAATGTTTGTCAGCCAGCTAGTATTACTTCAGTGTGACTTCACTTAACGTATGTCTGTTAGCTAGATTCTGGTCAGTACGCCAGCATTTAACATTTCTCAAGCTAGCATCAGCTCATGTACCTAGTGGTTAGCGGTTAATCCTCTTAGCGTCATGGCCCTTTGGTTAAATTCACTTTGAAATAAAGCTGTTTAGGGATTTGAGTAAAGACGTGTATTTGTGTCTCAGAACGAGCTTCATTCTCACGTGAGGATTATTACTCAGGAGTGTATCATTTAACACTGAGACTGATCCCCCACTCTGTCACACACACCGCCGAAGTGTGTGTGTGTGTGTGTGTGTGAGACAGAGATAACGGTTTGTACAGCGATAGCAAGACGGAGTAATGAATATAAAGGGACCAAACTCATCAATCACACACTGTGTCTCTCACTTACTAAAGCACGCACACACACACACACGCGCGCACACACACACACACACACACACACACACACACACACACACGTGTGTTATATATAAGTGGATACAGAGATGGAAATGCTGATTGAATTAAAGCCTCATAAATCACATCACCTTTCTCTCTCTCTTTCTCTCTCTCTTTCTCTCTCTCTCTTTCTCTGTCTCTCCTTCTTTGTCTTTCCATCAGTCCTCTCTTTCTCTGTCTGTCGCTTCCTCTGTGACCTTTCTCTTTCTATCTCTCTCTCACTTTCTCTCTCTGTCTTTTTCTCAATCCTGTCTCTTTCGATCTGTCTCTCTGTCCGTGTCTCTCTCTGTGTCATTGTCTCTCTCAATCTGTTTGTCTCTGTCCTACTCTCTGCCATTCGTACATTCTCATTGACAATCCTGTCTTCCATTGTCTCCCTCTCTGTCTGAGCCTCCCTCTTTCCTTCCCAAATCTACATTTCGTTTCTCTCTCTCTCTCTTTTTGCAGTTTCCTTTTTTGTTTAAAAATTCATAGTGATTTATGCATTTCCATTATAATTATGTCACCCTGGCATAAAATTTTCATTAGACTTTCAATAGAATTTCCATGTGGAGATTTGTGTCGAATTGAGACGTGTGGAATATCCCAGAATGCAGCGGTGTTCCTGTTCTCGGACAGAGAGCACCACCTTGTACAGTATCTGTAATTATAATTATGGTATAAAACTACCCATGATTCCCTGTGTGGTACGTCAGACGGTCCCTGTGGGAGAGCGCGCTCACAATCACCAGCCTTCGTTAATAAAGCACTACAACTCGTTAATGACATCATCGCACACTAACGAGGCCAAAACACCTGTCTTACACACACTTACTACAGGATAACATCCCGAACCTCTCTCTCTCTCGCTCTCTCTCTCTCTCTCTCTCTCTCTCTCTCTCTCTCTCTTTTATTACCTCTTCATTATTCTTCACTCTTCTACTTTTTCTGTCCTTCATCTTATCTTTCATTCTTCCTTCCCACTATTTTCTTTCCTCTTTTCCACTGTGTTATTTAATTTCCTCTTATCTCTCTCATTTCTCAAACTTTTCCATTTTTCTTCATTTCTTTTTCTCTTCCCTCAAATTGTCTGTCCTTGTCTTTCCTCGTTGATTTCTTTTGTTCTCTTTCAACCTTCTCTCTTTCTCCCCTTTTTCCTTTTCTTCATTTCATTAAATCTTTCGTTCTTTCTTCCTTTTCTACCCTTCCCTCTCCTTTATGGTCCTATCTTCTCCTCTTAATTCTGTTCTCACCCTTTGTCTTTCACTTTGTTTTTTTTTCTATTTCATCTAGCTTTATTTCTCCTCCATTTTTCCCTTATTGTCTTCTTTCTCCCCTCTCTCCCTCTCTCCCTCTGGTTTTATTCAGGATCGTGTCAGAATTGCTTTGCACTTTACAGATTCTCAGCTTTCCTTTTTTTCCCTCTTTGCCCTGCTTCCCCCTCTCTCTCATTCTCCCCCACCTCTCTCCATCTTTCTCTCCCTCCTTCCCCCCTCCCTCTTTTTCTCATTTTCGCAAGACGGCACATGACATTGATTTCCATCAGGGTTTGAAAATAACCTCGCCGGAGCCCAGGCGACCCACACACATACGCACACGCACGTACACCCGCGCAAACACACACACACACACACACACACACACACACACACACACACACACACACACACATTATTTATTTATTTATTTATGTATTTTTGCATATCTGGGAGTTTTGCCTCAGTGAGCACGTGCTGGGAGTAAACGCAGGACGGCAGATGACAGATGTGTTCAGGTGGGGTGGAGCGAAGGCGTGTGTGTGCGTGTGTATGTGTGTGTGTGTGTGATGGATGGTGGAGTGATGGGATGTCTCTCTGATACACCAACCAATTAAATTCAGAGTGCAGCAGCTCCTCACTTCCTTCACACTTCAGTAATAAAACATCCAATTTAGACAGTTGAATAACTCACTGCTACAGGGACGGAGACGAAGAAGGGGAGAACGGAGACGGAGGACATGGAGACGGAGTAGAAGGAGAAAAGGAGTCAGGACAGATAGAGACGGATAAGGACAAAGAAGAAGAAAGAAAGGGATTGAGACTGGAACTAAAAGAAGGATGGAAAAACACGAAGACTAAGACGAGCACAGAGTCAGGGTCTATAAGTGTACACTTAAAGCATGTCTTATGAAGATGTGACGAGGACAGGGTCAGACATAAAGTCTGATCTGGTCTGAGATTAGACCTGTGTGATGGTGATTTCTCCCTGATCAAGATTTTCTGTTAAAATATCACAATTAAACTATTTAATCATCCAGATTCTGATAAAGATGAAAAACATATTTTCATATGTACATGTCTCAGTGTGTGTGTGTGTGTGTGTGTGCATTAAAACCCCAGCTGAAACCCCTGCCAGTCCCCCGATACCCTAACCTCGCTCCGTTTCCTTCCTTTTCTGAACCATTTCAGTGTCTATATAAATAAACTACTATGAAGCCTCGTCCCCAGAGAACAGCAGAGCTGAGGGAGGAGTAAACATGAGTAAACAGTAAGAGTCTGATTTAAAAGCCAAAGTCGATTTCTGGGACTGAGGAACATTGATGGGTATCAGAAAGGATGGAGAGCCGGAGCACTGGAGCAACACTGGGGTGCGCATTAGCACCTACTGTGGTCTCGAGAGGTACCGTGCTGATGAGGATGGCTCTGAGCAAAGCAGCGGTGAAGCTACATCTGGAGGAGATCTGATGCATAAACAGGGTCAGGGTAGTGAAATCATTCATATATTAGAACAGTGATATATTGATGTAATGTGATTGTAACGGGTTCGACCCTCTTTTGCACATGCAGCACCATAGCACGGACACAAGGTGACGTCTTACGGGAAAAAGGGTAATTTATTTAGGAAAAATGGGGTAGGAAAGGGTTAAAAGAGGGAGGATGGAAAGAAAGGGTAAGAAAGAATGTGCACGTGCAGGTCTGGTGAGCAGTGCTCCACTGGCATGCAGGCACAGGCTGGTGAGGGATGGGCAGCGGGCAGAGTGGCAGTGTGGGCCTGCGTGGACAGCAGATCCTGCGTCTGTCCACTCGCGCTGACTCTGCTCTCGCCGGATGACCGGACTCTTCCAGCTCTCTCTGTGGGCGCGGCCTTAGATGGAAGTCCTCTCTGACATGCGGCAGCTGGGCTTTTTCCCGGCTAGGAACAGGGGCCGTGACGTGATTCTCGTTGCTGGCCGCGGAAGCTCCAGCAGTGAGCTCGCGACTGATCACACCGCGTAGTAAAGTCCAGTTTTCCAACAGACCCCGAGCTACACTTCCCGCTGTGTTTTATAGCGTAGGGAGAAGCCTGAGGTCATTAGCGGCGATGGCTCACCAGCCGGGCCTAATTCCGCGGCCCCGCTCCTTCGAACACCTGCCGATAGGGCAGGCCGCCTATCAAGTAAGGGGGAAGTGAGCGAGGAGCAATATTGATTTGGGCGCACGCCCATCACAGGCGCACACCGCGACAGTGATATCATACAATGTTTTTCGAAACAATGTCATATCGCAAAATGTGATATGATATAATATTCGTGAAGCTGCTTTGGGACAATGACCATGTTAAAAGCGCTATATAAATAAAATTTTATTGAATAGTAAATGATGTGATACAGTGTGATATGATAGAATGTGATACGACACAAAACATTGCGATATGACATGATGTCATGATACAATGCAATATAATGTGATACTATAAGATACAATATGATACGATGTAATGTGATAGAGTGCGATATGGTACCATGCGATACATTACGATGTGATACAATACGTGATATGATACAATACAAAACATTGTGATATGATGAGATATAATACGAGGTGATACCTTACAATATTTTACAATTTGATTTAATAAGTAACGATGTGATAAGTAACAATGCGATGTGATTCGGTACGATGCGGTATGATCATTTAGGCTGCAGAATAAACCCACTGCTGAATTCTGTACAATCCGAAGCTCATGTAAAAGTTTCTTTGCCAAACAAAAGCACAAGACATCGATTTTTATTTTAGATTCAAATAAATGAACAGAACATTTTGACCATTTCTAATAAAAACACCAAAGTGATGTTAAATATTCACGAGTCTTATATCAGCTCACACACACTAATAGATTTTGTTTACAAGGACAGAGACAGGAGCAGTGAGGAAAAGACCTGAGCACAGAGCCAGAGAAAACAAGGAGAAGAGAAAGATGAAGGGATAGACACATTAAGACAGGAGCGTTTGAAACGAGTGCGGAGACAAGAGAGCAGACAAAAGGACAGAGAGAAACAGGGAGACGTCTGACAACCAAGAAAGGGAGCGAGGGGCAGAAATGAAAGACAAGGACAAACCCAGAAGGAAGGACAAGATGAAGGAAAGAGGAGAAGAGTGAGACATGAATGAAGAAAGGAGAGATAGAGGCGGAGAAAGGAGGGTGAGACAGGCGGCAGAGAGAGGAACGGAAGGAGACAGGAAACGATTCAGGGAATTAATGTCAGGATGAACGAGAGGCAGGAAATGAGGAAGGGATAACATGAGGGACAGAAAAATGGAGAGAGTAAAGAACATTATTTTTGCTTTTTAAGGAGCCTATTCCAGGAGACTCAGGGCACGAGGCGGGGTACACCCTGGACAGGGAGCTAATCCATCTCATGGCACACACACATACACATACTCACACACACACACACACACAATGGACAATTTGGGAACGCCAATTAGAGAAAAAAAAAGCAAAGCCTTCTGGGTAATATATTTGAGGTTTATAGAGATATCATGAGACGACTTTATTTCCTTTTTGGTGATGTTTGGTGACTTGTGGAATTCTATATGAGAATGAATTTACGTTTCATTAATGTTATTATCTGATGTACCTTAAGGGACAAATGTTACCTTTAACACCTCACTTTATTCTCAATGTGAACATTAACCCCTGAACATGTCTAGCTTAGATCCGTGTCTTGTTTAATCACCATCATCATCATCATCACCATCATCATCATCCCTGTGGTTTCGTCGCTCGAGCTCGGACCCTCGGTTTTTCTACTCCAGCGTGTGACCGCCTCGACAGGAAAGGGCACATTTACATAGCCAGCTGAAAATCTGATCATATAAATGTAAATAAGGTGGAATTTCAGCCTTGCAGCTGATAACACACACACACACACACACACGCACACTGAAGGAGTGATGGAGAGGGACATGCAGAGAGGGAAGAAGATGGAGTGGGAGCAGGAATCATTTTTAATCTCTATGTCGCTCTGCCACGCAATAATACACTAGTGATAGATGGAGAAAAAAGAAAGAAAGATAGAGGTGACGTGAGACAAACGATGGAGAGACTGGAAACAAAACTGTTCTGTAGTAACGCACAGGGCCACGAGGGGGCAGCAGCAGTAAGGCTTAAAAAAAACAGTAAAATGATGGGGAAAAGATTTTCTAAATAAAATGTGATGTAATGAGTGTGAGTCTCTCCACTCATCACTGTCCAAACACCAAAGAGCAGTCCCTAATCACTATGTAGTGGACTATTCTTAGATTTGTTCAAGTTTTGTACAGTGGTACCTTGGATAACGAGCATAATTCGTTCTGGAAGCGGGCTCGTATTTCAAACACTCAAATATCAAAGCAAAAGATTAGACACTCAAATTATTCGTTCCACAGCCCCAATAAATAAATACATACAAATAATTAATACAAAATATAAAGTAAAATGCGCAGGCATTGTGTGTGTGTGTGTGTGTGTGTGTATACAGTATATGTGTGTGTGTGTGTGTGTGTGTGTGTTTGTGTATGTCTGTGAATCTAAAGTAAGTGAAGAGGAGGAATCAGTCCCTCCCATCTCCCCCTTCTATTTAACACACACACACACACACACACATTAACGGAAATCTTGTTTTAGCTAAAAAATTAGGACGTAGGGAACAGATTATAAGAAATAGGGAATATATAAGGGAATAGGGAATAGGGAAAGATTGAAATAGCAAATAGGAAGTAGGAAATAGGGAGTGAGCATTACTGACACTTTTTGGTGCTGCTATCCTGTTACTCTTCTGAATATTTCTTACACCATACATATACATCCGTCTATCCATCCAGGAACCTCTGTAGTCCAACTAGGGACCTCATTTTTACAACCGCAGTAAGGAGTAGGGAATAGGACATCGTTTTGCGACACATTTTTGTCCTTCAGCAGAAGAGAAGACACTCTGAGGTGTGAATCTGAGACAGCAGCAGCAGCAGCAGCTCCCCCTTCGTCTCTGTCCTCATCTACATTTCAATCAATTTGCATCTGATTCTTAATCAAAAGGAGTGTTGCTCATTTACATGTGGGCGTGGCTACAACAGAACCACGCCCCTTGATTTGAGAGTTTGGCAGCGAGCCAGAAGTCAAGGACGATTCATTGACAAAATTACACACACATGGAAATGTGTGTGTGTGTGTGTGTTTGAAAAATTATTTTCCTTAAAATAACAACAGTGATTTTGTACCAGGAATATAACCCTGACTCTAATGATACAGAGACACATCATATTAAAATGGCCTTAATAAACATTATAACTATAATGAACATAATTAACATGCGTTATTTTTTAGCATTCAGTGTCGCTGAGCCAAAAAACCCAGACCTGAGAAAAAGCATTACATTTAATTTTATAATGACGTGCAGTGACATCACCTGGTCCACTGTAGGGCAGCAGGCAGGGCTGAAGTTACAGGAGGCTTAATGACACCCAGTGGGCGCTTATCGTTATCAGGGGGCGGGGCCAGAGCTGTGGCTAATATAGAGAATTTATAATAATGGCCATACATTTACATCAATTTGCATAATTTATTGTAAAAAGCATATAGACATACAAATAATATTAACAGATATCGACCGTTTTGTTTATTAAATTTACATAAAACCAGATAATGCTTTGTTTTAACGTGTTAGTTTACGCTAATCAAAAATTTGGTAATTTATATTTACAAATGGTAGTATGATGCATATGCTAATTAGACACTAATCAGATAAACTGCAGAGGATTTTATTGAGTAATAATGTAAACAGATTCATTCAGGGTTCAAAAAACATTTATTTAGCTTACATCAATGCACACATACGCACGCACACACACACACACACACTCGCACACTCAGCTATCAAACACAGCATGATATTAGCAAACACTGGCATGAATGTAAAGCTAATTAAACCATGACGAGAATGCAAATAAACCACGTGAAGAGACTTCAGCAAACATAATGACATAAAATATACCCTTAATTTCACTTACACACGTACACTCAGACACGTACACACGCTCATACACACACACACACACATACACACACACACACACACAAGGTAAAAGATTTCCTTACAGAAAGTTTTTAATGTCTCCCAAACAACACAAACACAACGTAAAGCTGAAATATTCAATGGCACTGAGGGAAGCGAAAAGGAAACATGCTAACGTTGCTAAAAACGTGCAGTAATGTCAGTTAGCATGCTAATGCATAACACGGCTAGCATGATGCCAGGTGATTACACGTTTAAAAAAAATAATAAACAAACAAAAAATACTTATTGAAGGTTTCAGATCATTTGTGTGTGAATGTGGACCCAACTGGAACGCAGCTTCTTCCTGCTCGAAAGTTCTGTTTAACTTTTTAAAGGAAAAAAAAAAGATTTTGGCACAAAATAATTAAATTACGTCATGATGTCACTATGCTAACACTAACTATCCAGCACACACACTGAAACAACACATTTTTATCCCCTAACGAACCTAATGGCTAGCTGGCTAACTCGGCTAACTCACATTTTGGTCTTTGGTTAATCCTAGTTAGCTTAGCTATTGTTAACATTCTAACTAGCAGTGATGGCTAACTCAGTATGCTATGACTAGCAAGCTAAACTATTTAATAATAATAACATAAACACTTCTATTCAGCGTTTGCTGAGATAAATTATACATCTTGATGTAATAACAATAATGTTTCATGTTTATATACATAAATATAAAATGTACATGGCTAATTAATTTTTATTTGCAAACTACAGTTCAGCGGATAGATCAGCTAGCGGGCTGGCGAGGTAGCGAAGACGTGTTTCAGGTTTCAGATTGCTTTTGTTATCGAGTCGTGCTTCAAAATGACCTAGAGTTGGCTTATCGGGTTGTGTTAGCGCTAGCAAGCTAATGTCAGCCTGGTTACATCATAACACAATTTTAATATTTTAAAAGATTTTTCAAGTTTTACATCATCGCTCTGAGAGAAAAGGGCTGGAAATAGACGTTTAGACAGCAAGCATAATGATAAAGACACACACACACACACACACGCACACACACTTCACTTTTACATCAGAGAGTATTAACATTTCTACTGTCCACATGTTGGAGATGGAGAAACGGAGTGATGGATGGACAGATCGGACCGACAGATCGGACCGACAGCTACATCTCGTGTGAGAGCACTTCGTCGGCGTCTCCGTTGGCGTGTGTGTTGCTCTCGTTGAGTCGGCGAACGCGGTACACCTCATAGTGAATACTGCTGGTGATGTCCTTCAGATTCTGCATGTGCGTCCTGAGACAGAGCAATTATTTACCTGTTTGTTTGTCTTATTTATTTGTTTATTTGCTTGGTATCTCATTATTTGATTCTCACCTGATGAGCAAATCCCGCAGATATGCAAACTCACAGTGCGCTATGTTCTCCACTGTAACACAACACACACACAATATCACTTTATCATTTTCTCTTAAATCCTTTTTTATCTTTTCCTATAATTTAATCCAAGAATTTCTCTTTCATTATGTCTATATACAGAAATTAATAAATATGCATGATAAATGATATGGCTGTATTTCCTCTGTGTTCCTCCAGGTGGCAGTGCAACACAGAGCTGCACCATTCATAAAGACACCCGGAACCCAATAACATGAACTGGTCATCTGATCTCATCTTTATAAATCGAGCTGACAGATTAAGGTCATGTAATTAAATATTACGACTGTTTTTATAATATATATATTTTTCCTGTGTGTGTGTCTGGGTGTGTGTTTTCTTACCTTCTACTGTGCCCCATCGTGTCTTTCTACCCAGAAGTCTCTTCCCATTGACCTGGTACTCCTGATCACTGCCAACCACAGCAAAGGGTATCATGTCCTACACACACACACACACACACACACACACACACACACACTTAGAGGCTTGTACAGTGGTCCTCAATATACGCTTGGTAATTTGGTATCATAGTCAAAATACTGGTATAGAAATAGTATATAAAAAATAGATTGTAAATGTAAATATATTTTGCGACCTCATATATTATTCTCTGCCACCCCATATAAACCCCTTTGCCACCCCATATGGACCACCATGCCACCCCATATAAACCCCTTTGCCACCCCATATGGACCTCCTTGCCACCCCATATAAACCCCTTTGCCACCCCATATAAACCCCTTTGTCACCCCATATAGACCCCTTGCCAGCTCATATAAACCCTTTTGGACCCCCTTGCCACCCAATATAAACCCCTTTGCCACCCCATATGGAACCCCTTGCCACCCCATATACACCCCCTTGCCAACCCATATAAACCCCTTTCCCACCCCATATGGACCCCCTTGCCACCCGTATAAACCCCTTTGCCACCCCGTATAAACCCCTTTGCCACCCCATATGGACCCCCTTTGCCATCCAAACCTCACCCTGATCTTGTTGTTGATCATTCTGTCCTCTGTATCCTCATCAAACTCTGTCTGAGGGTAAACTTCAATCTCATTGGCCCGCAGATCCTCTCTGATCTACACACACACATAAACACACACACACACACATTCAGAGGAAGCAAACAATAAATGTCTTCACCTTCTACCAGACAGGAAGTAACACTAAAAGTGTGTTAAACCAACTGAAACTTTATGTTTAGTGTGTGTGTGTGTGTGTGTGTGTGTGTGTGTTTGTGTGTGTGAAATTCACCTTCTTTTTAAAGAAGTCTCTCTCCTCCAGCGTCAATGTGTCAGCTTTAGCGATAACTGGAACAATGTTCACCACTTTACTCAGGTGCCTCATGAACTCAATGTCGATTGGCCGCAAACTAAAAGTCACACACACACACACACACACAGACACACACACACACACATACACACACACACACACAGAACTATTGTAACTACTGAAGTAGACACGCTGTAAAGACACAAATATAAAACTATAAAACGTAGTGAGATTTAGCAGGAAAAAGTTTTTTCTATCAAGTTTTCGGACGCGTCCTCTGTCCCGTGTGTGTGAGCTTAAAAACATCGGCCACACAAACACAAAGCTCCGCCCACAAATAGTTTAAGCAAGAACTTAAACGGTTCCTGTAACTATGGCACACTTCCTGTTTTAGAAACACATCGTGATCTGCAGATCTACTTCTGGGTAACTATTAATCTCATCCGCATGTAGTGTGTGTGTGTGTGTGTGTGTGTGTGTGTGTGTGTACCAGTGTCCTGTTGGCGGGATGAAGTAAATGCAGCAGTGTACACGTGTGTCTGGAATTTTCTTCTTCCTGCTGATGTTGACCTCCTCCTGCAGAAATGCCTCGTACTGCTCGTTAATGAACTTCATGATTGGCATCCAGCTACAGAGCGCGCGCACACACACACACACACACACACACACCCACACACACACACACAGATACTTAGAACATCGTTTAAACTTCAGCCATCCTACAGAGACACAAGTGTGTGAGTTCTCGTACCAGTTCTCGTTGTTGATCTGATCTCCGAATCCTGGTGTGTCGATCACCGTCAGCTTCATCCTCACACCTTTCTCTTCAATGTCTGTTACACACACACACACACACACACACAGTCTGTATAATTATTTGTGAAACCTGATTATTTTACATAGAAGTAAATTTGTCTTACAGATTTTCTTCGAAGGGTGCACAAACTTTTGCACTCCACATACAGTATTAATTTTTAAAAATTACTTCAATTTTTTAATTGTTCACACAGATCAAACGAGCAGGCAGAGGACCAGCTGTCAATCAACCACCTCATTATTTCAATGCATTTATTTCAAATAATTCAATAAAGGAAATAATTAAGGAAAGTTTTTATATATATATATTGATATGGGTGGGTGGGGCTGCAATTTGTACAACAGCCACAAGGGGGAGTGGATCAGCTCACCTACAGTCAGCTTTCTGCATATTCAGTACAGACAGATGAATAGAAGGGTGATACATGTATATGAATTAAAAAGTAGACAGACAGACAGATAGATAGATAGATAGATAGATAGATAGATAGATAGATAGATAGACAAGCAATCAGACAGAAAAACAGACAGATGGATACACTGACATACACAGAGACAGAAAAATAGATAGACAACAGACAGACGAATAAATAATAAACAGACTGACAGACAGCTAGGCAGGCAGACAGATGGATAGATAGACAGATGTAATTTATTTATGTTCAAGGGGAAGTATGTGGTTATGTAGTGCAAATGTTTGTGTGTGTGTGTGTGTGTGTGTGTGTGTGTGTACTGTGTCTCTCACCATGGCTGATGGATTTGATCTCAATGGTTTGGGGAATTCTCTCCTCGTCGCCCGGCATCACTGACCTGCGGCTCACTTTAGACTTGAACAAAGTGTTAATGAGCGTGGATTTACCAAGACCACTCTGACCTGCAACACACACACACACACACACACACACACACACGACCTGAATATTCACATGACTCACATTACTGTAACTCTCGGAGTTTAATGTTTTTAAAACAAAGCATGTGCTGTGCTGCACTTTTCCAAGTGTTTGATTCCTCTTCTTCCTCCTACATAATAAATGCATCTTGTGTAAACTGTAAAAAGATTACAGCTTCGCCTCTGACTCCTACAACCCACTGACACTGGAGACTCCTTACATACAGGTTAAATAAACACCCCCTTACTGGTAGAGGTCGCTGTGATCGAGCTGTTTCTATAGAAACTCGCTCTACTGTCAGAGCTGCTGTGATAGAAAAATGAATTAACACTCACCCACTACCATGATGTTGAGCTCGAAGCCCTGCTTCATCGCTTTCCTCCTCATCTGCTCCAAAATGGCGTCGATGCCCACATAGCTGAGGTCCGCCGCCTTGTCTGCACCCTTGTCCACCCCCTTGTCTGCCATCTTGCCGTGGAAACCGGTGCTGATCTCTGATCCTGATGAACAACAAAATGCACGCTTAAAACCTTAAAACTCGTGAAACTTTAACATATTTTTTAGAACACTGTATTGCACTATTACTAGGGCATCACAATACCAGTTACGCTATCGGTTACACTAACACACACACACACACACAAACAATGACAATGATCAAAACAGATGTCGTATTCATCACTAAAGTAAATTCAGCTCTTCCAGTAACGATGCTAGAGGCAGAGAGAGTGAAAGTAGATGCAAAAACATGAAAAAGAAATGTCTACCACGTGCCAATCTGACAGACGTGTACAAACACAGATGATTGATTACAACTTAACGCGTGATGCAATTCATAACAACGTAAATTAGAGCAGATAAAAACACGCCGGGAATTTCACATCAAGTATTCAAGACCTGTTTTCACCTGTAACGTCTAAAAAAAATAAAACACTACACATGCAACTGTGTAACTGCTGTCTCGCCACAGTCTGCTCTCCTCATGGGCTGTGTGGGAATCAGGAACCATCTGAACAGCAAAATGAAACCATCAAACCAGACATGGACCCAATACCTATTCAATCCAATACCTTCACATACTGCACTACTCTGACCTATTACCGTACAACCTTGGCAACCTTTGAGACGAATACACCAAAGACTGTTGGTGTCAAAGACTTGGTTTGAGAAAATGTTGAATGAGATGACCACCCTCTGTGGAGAATGTGCAGGTTCTCACGGCTGCCAGGAGCAAGGTGTCGACATCCAATCAACTACTCAGTGTTGATATGCAGATGTTTTCCATAATGGGCAACCACTGTTGGATGTACGAAGTAGGTAAGACAGGTCTTCTCAAATCCTCCACTGAGAATTCTATCATAGACACAAAGCCAGCAAATGGAATGATTGAAGAAACACTATTCCAACCTCTGCTCAAAGAGAGACCACCATGTCTTCTTCATCGCCTGATGGTCTCAAATGCTTGCCGACTATAAAAAAGGTTCTCTACAACTCTCCACAGCTAAAAGCTCTCAGTGGAATCTGATCAATCACTGCATGTAGTCCTGCACCAATGCTAGCAAGAAGGATCTGTACCATAGGACATAAGGGATGCAAAAACTTTCACAATCTACAAGAACAAAGGCAAGAGAATCGACTGAAACAACTGCAGCACCATCGGCCTCTTCAGCATCACTGGCCATTTGCTCAGGTCTTTTGCACCCACTTTCATAAGCTGGCAGAACATTTTACCCCCAAATCTCAGTGTAGCATTCAAGCCAAATGTTCTACAGTACAGTACATGGTTTTCTCTCTTCATCAACTCCAGGAGAAGTGTAGAGGACATCAAACAAACCTGTGTATACTGTAGTTTTCACCAACCTCACAAAAACAATCATTTGTTTAGCAGACATAATCCTAATCAAGATTCTATCAAGTATTCTATCAGGCATCACCTGCTCAGCACAACTATAGAGCACGGCCACGTCCTTGACACAGCCACAAAGGAGGCCATGAAGTTCATTGGTGGTTCCTCTGAGCCCGTCAGGATTTGTAGCAGTGTCCAACAAGGTGCGGTGTAGTTACTCATATTGGGATCCTGAGGACTTCAGAAAAATGGATCTACTTTTATACCAGGTCAACCCACAGGCCTTTAAACTTCGTCCACATCAGAGCCAAGACAAAGAGACATGAAGTCCTTTTCAGGAAAAGTTATCACACCAGTTATCACTATCAATTACTCTCAAACTGATTTCTCCATCCATAAACCTCTCTTAGATCCACCATTACTGACAACCATCACCTTGAGACAGAAAGAGGGTGAGGAAAGCTTTATGACTCACCCACTTCACCACTGGAGTACAAAGCGACCCTAAGCTGATGCTGAAAACCAAGATGGAAGAGCACAGCACCTGTGCCATTATGGACAACTTATCACAGACAGAAGACATAACAGACTCCATTTGAGGAGCATCTAACCTAACCTGGGTAAATACTGGTGGTACAGAGTTTTCAACGCCGAGGTCCTGTCCTGTCCTAGCATGTTCACGTTGCTCTGACAAAACAGGGACATGTCCACATTTCAGGATAGTAGGATAGTGGATACATGAACCTTATTAACTAACAGCTAACTGTCCCAATATTACTGATGAGCATAAGGGTTTATTAGCCATAGATGGCCAAGGTGTTGGCTGGCTAATTCAGTGACATTAATTGGACAAAAATAAATGTTAGCATGCACTGATTGCATAAATTACACTAATAAGTGTTAGCAACTTAGCAAACCTAACTTTGAAGATTTGCTAGCATGATTGCCGCTAATTCAGCGCACTTGCCTTGATAAGTTAGCATTAGCTCAGTTTTTACACAGAAATGAATATAACATTCCCTCTATGACAAACAATATGAATTATGCATGGCTATTTATGAATATTTATTATTTTAATTTATTTAAAATATTTTTGTATACAAAAGGGAGGGAAACTGAAGACAGGAAATCAGAGAACGATTTCGGCTGAAACACTGAGAGCAACTGTGACTGAAAACCAAGTGACACACACACACACACACACACACACCTGCTGCGGCCATCTGCTTGCATACTCTCTCTCTATCACACAAACACAAACACACACACACACACACACACACTCATACACCATAGATGAGCTGATAGTGTGATTCAAAGAGCTGATTCAGACTCAGACCGTTTAATAGGTTTAAATGCAAATAGACACACACACACACACACACACACACACAAAAGTGTGCACATGCTGAAACCACAACACATGCCCAAAGCATCCCAAACCTTTTTGACAAACATGCATGCTAAAACACACACATGGTGAAACACTGACATAGATACACATATGCACGAACACACACTGTAACATCCGTCACTAAAACACACACACACACACACTTCAAGATCATTTCGAACTCCACTACCTCTCTCTCTCTCTCACACACAAACATACACACATACACTCAGAAACACAAACACACAAAATCTCAAATGTCAACAGAAGTTAAAAGCGGCCCAAACTTCTAAACACACACACACACACACACACACACACACACACACGTCAGAGTGAAAACAGACACAGGATGAGTGTTTAACGGTTCTGTGCTTTTTCTTTCAGCTCTGAGATAAACACACACACACACACACAAACCAAACACACACACACACACACACACGTAGGGATTACTTTGTGATCTTCAGCCTTTTAACATTCAGTAAAGTTTATTTAATGCTATAAGGCAGATCTGCTGTAGTTTAGCTCACAAGTTTATAACTAAGTCAGCGACTAGGCTAGTAAGAGTGACTCTTAACCCGTCATCATACAATCATGCTAATTTGTGAGTTGTTGACAATGCTAGGTGACGGTCATGCTAGTTAACTATTATAATTTATAAGTTTGTTAGTTGTTAGAATATTGCTATTTTGCGATAAGGCTAATTTTAGACTAAGACAATTCATAAGTTGATAAGTTAACTGTATAACCGGTTTTATTGTATTTCTAATTTATGAGAATTTTTACCACAATGCTTGGTTACTATAATGTTAAGGTGTAAAGTAAATAATTTATTATACTGTGATGCTATTGTACTGCAATGCCGTAGCGCTCATTTAATGCTAGTCTTCTATAATGCTAGTTTGCTATCGTGCTAGTTTACGCTATGGTTAACAATATTGCTAGTTTATTCTAGTTTACCACAATGTCAGTTTGCTATATTGATAGTTTATTCTAAAGGTAGCTATATCGCTAGTTTATTGCTATAATGTTTAATGCTAATAAGCTGTGACACAAACTGCCATTTTTTTGGTACATTTTCAATAGCATATCAAACAAATCTGGTCTGCGAATTAAAGTAACCAACTGCTTGGTCAACTCCACACAACTCCAAACTCCACACACACACACACACAGACACAGAGAGGAGGAAGTGGTCGTAATGTTTTACAGGGTGCACTTTCTCCAAGTTGATATATGAGGGTCTGAATGAGAGTAAACGGTTCAGTAAAGCAGACAGGAAGTGCAGCAGGATGAAGACGATTTCACCGCAAGATGAAACGTTTCTCCTCACGCTACGTCTTTGGATTAATTAAATGCCATCGTGTGATATTTAAGACTTCTCTCGGATCCTGACTCGGAGGGTTTTCTGACATAATGTTTAATATATTCATTAATTTATTCATAGTTTTAAATTTTTAATTTGTATATGTAAAAGTTTTTTTGGTAAATTTTGAAACTTAATTTATTTTCTGTTGAAGATTTCAGTACTAAATGATTTGGGCGAGGGGCTTGTTCAGTTTGTGATGTCACGAAATAATCTCCATGGCTTTCGAGCAAGCATATTCAATATGCAAATTTCCAGCTAGAATTTACATGCTATGCTAGCTAGGAATTTTATCAAATGTTGGTTGTCCCAATAAAATTAATAATCATACAAATATAAATTTCTTTTGCCATCGGTTGGTTTGATTTTGAGGAATGTCACTAAACCACTTCATCTGTCACCTCCTGCTTCTCCAAAACCCCCCACTAGATGTGACCTTTGACCCCTTGCACTACTAGAGCAGATGTTGAGGGAGTGTTTATGTTCCTCTGTGGGTTTGTGGGATTTTTGAGAAGTTCACAAAGGCACAAAGAACTACACGGTTCCTGCTACAGAGTTCCTGATTTATCCTGATGTATCCTGACTGTGTGCACCATGCTGCACACACATGCTAACATTTCCACATTGTGTGCAGTGTTTTTTGAATATTGCAGAAACATTATCCCCCAACCTTACGACCAATAAACAACATTTCCTACATTAACCTCAAATATTTAGCGGTTTACAGAAAAGTGCTAATGCTGCAGCAGGAAGGACAAGGTTACTGGAACTAAAAGCATCCCTGGTTCCTCCAGTGGAAATATAAAGTTTGTGGGGTCATAACAAAAAGTTTGTGAGGTAAAGTCATAACGTAATTTGTTTAAAGAATTGCAAGCTTTTAAAGCTTATTCATGACATAAAGCTAATATCTCTCATTATGGCTTTATCCATAACCATGTTACTTAAGTTAGCAATCGATGCTAAGTGTAATTACAGTGTAATTTTAGCCCTATAAAGTATGTTTTAACTAATTTAGCAGCACAATTGAGGTAAATGTTCATGTTCAGAATGGCTCTGCCACGTTTCCATGGTTGCCATGTCTACGCTAGCTAGCCAAATCATTAGCCTCAGTCAGTCAGTCAATGTCAGTCTATCAGTTAGCTTATAATCTGTGAGTATATTTACCCTATGTTAGCAAATGTCGACACTGAGAAGGAATTTCTGAAACCTCAACTTGTTGAAGAAGCTCGTACGACAGGACGGAAACTGAAGCAAAACCACAGTCTAAACCATAACGACTTCCTCTCATCACAAACAAGGAAAAAAATCAACAGAAAACATATACACTAATGCACACCTGATATTATCTTTCTCTCTCTCTCTCTCTTACACACACACACACATTTTGTACTGTAACCTATGTAAATGAAAGAATAAGTAATGTGAGTAAAGGTAAATCTATAGCTGTATCCGGTTAATTTCTCATGGGGGGGAGGGGGGGCGGTTAATACTGAACTTCAATTCATCAGAAGTAACTGCGAACCTAAACTCAGAAGTTTTGTCCAGACGTTACATGAGAGTTACACACGAGTGGGCGGATCCAAAATGCTGATATTATAATGCTAATATCTGAGCTACTTCACTAAAATGCTAATATACTAATAATTTGTTAAACAGTTCAAATATTAACATTAAAGTTAACTTTCATTACATTTAATTAGTATATTTAACTAAATTATAAACTAGCATTAGAGAAAACCAAAGCATGATATCTAAAAAAATAAAGTGAAGACAGAGGGCTGGAGAGAGTGTTGGATGGAGTGTTGGATGGCGTGTTGGATGGAATGACGGTGAGTGCTAGATAGAGTGGTATAGATGAAATGCAGGATGAAATGCAGGATGGAATACTGGATGGATCGCTGGATGGAGTGCTGATGAGTGTTGGATGAAGTGCTAGTTGGAATGCTGGATGGAGTGCAAGACAGAGTGGTGGATGAAGACCTGGATGAGTGGTGGATGAAGTGATGGATGGAGTGCTTGATGAAGAGTTGGATGTTGTTGTGGATGGAGTGATTTATGAAGTGCTGGTTTCTGTGTCACTGAGTTTGGAAGTGACTGTGTTCAGTTAAACCTGTGATTAATCTGATCGTTAGAGTGAGCCATGTTCATACAGTAACATATGGCTGATATCTCAGACTACTGTTAGAGTTACAACACTCGCAAAACCTCCTCTTTCAGATCTCAGCACATTCGTCTTTTATTGTTCATATTTAAATTAATTTCCTTCTTCAGTCTGTATTTTCTATCCCTTATTATTTTCAGACATTTTTTAAAAAATTCGCCTAGTACTTTTCTTTTTTGGAATCATCTGCGTAACCCGACCCTGAACACCAGCAACTTTCCCCAGAGTGAACACTAACACCAACTCACAGCTCGGAACAGGAGCAAGAAAAAAAAAAAAGGATAAACCCGAAGATTTCAGCGAGTGTAGAGAGAAAAAGAGTGACAATGAAAGAGAAAGCAAGAGAGAAACACCAAAGGGAAAACTCAAGGGGAAAAAAGGATAAAAAAGAAGAAGAAACTAAACCAGACGAAAGGAATAAAATGAAAGGAGGAAAAGAAAAAAAGAAGAGGACAAGGCATGACTGTCACTAGAAAGTGGAGAAAGTGAGAGTTAAATATAAAAAATAAAGAGTTGGAGAGGATAAGATAAAGGAGAAGATAGAAAAAGAGAGCAGAAAAAGGGAAGCATGTGGGAGAAAAGAAAAGGAGGAAGAGGAGACAGTGATATGGGAAAGTGTGAGAACAAGACAGAAAGATATGGAAAAGAGAAAGAGGAAGTGATGGAGCATGGAATAGAGAGATGGACAGAGAGAGAGAGAGAGAGAAAGAGGGAGAGAAAGAGAGAACAGAAGAAAAGAGAGTTTAAAAGACAAAGGGAAAGGAAAAGAGGGTCAGTGAACACGTAAACTTCAGTTCGAGGAGCTCATCATCTGTTTCAGTGTATTGTGTGTGTGTGTGTGTGTGTGTGTTTTGAGGGACAGAGACACAATGCTGCTCAATACACGCTCCTGCCAAAAAAACTTCCCCCTGCCCCCTTCTTCCTCCTCACACTGGCAATCACCCAGTCAGGATACCTGACACACACACACACACACACACACACACACACACACACACATTCTCGAATAGAAAACCTATAAGGCTGTTTTGTTTAAAAAGAGAAGAGTATGAAGAACAGATCAGATGACTCACCCTTCTTCAGAACGCTGTCTCACTCTCTCTATCACTCTCTTTCCCTCCTTCTTGCACTCCCTCTCTTTTCCTCTCTCTCTCTCTCTCTCTCTCTCTCTGCTTACAACACCAGCTGGGCTCAGCTAGTACTCTCAGTCTACACCCCTTCTGGGTCACATGATTAGAGCCGGCCAGTCAGAACGCAGCTCTCTGTACGCTCAGACACTCAGTGGAGTAGGAAAAGTGCTCCATTCTTGTTCAAGTGTAACAATATGTACAGTGCAAACAAACAAACAAAGAACTAAATAAACAAAGTGAAGAAGTCAGCAATTATGTAAATAAGTAAACAAATGATGAAGTTCAAATTTTTGTTATGTGGACAAATAAATATGTATGTAAATGTGTAATGTAAAAGTAAATGCACATGCCAATTAAAAGAAACTGATGAAATATGTAAAGAACTCACTCACTCATCTTCTATACCACTTTATCCTGTATTCAGGGTCGCAGCGGGGGTGGCGGGTGTGGGGGGGGGTGGGGGTGTTGAAGGGGACAGGGGGACGGGGGAGACTTATGGCACGATGCGAGGAAACACCCTGGGCAGGCTGCCAATCCATCGCAGGGCACACACACACACACATACATGGGCGATTTTGGGAATGCCAATTAACCCAACCTACATGTCTTTGGACTGTGGGAGGAAACCCACCTCATGCACACAGAGACGGGAATCGAGCCTGGACCCTGGAGGTGCAAGGCGACAGTGCTAACCACTACACCACCGTGCCGCCTATGTAAAAACTATGTAAAGAAATTCAAATATGTAAGTATATATAAATAAAACAGAAAACATACATGTATATTTGTAAATGTCAATCAGGGTAAGGCCTTAATTCAGCAGAAATTTCATCAAAAGTCACAAGTTAACTTGAGCAACCCTCGTAAAGGAAAAAAGATGAGAAAATAAATGAGCAAGTAACTAAATGAATAAAGATGGTAGTATGTGGCTAATAATTAATCAACAAACAAACAAATAAATGCATATGCAAATAAATGAAGCATTAAATATGTTAACAAGCAAATTATGAAAAAAATATGTTTATAAATAAATAAATAATCAAAAAATGCAGTTTAAATGATTAAAAATGTGAATAACAAAGAATTTGCATAATTTAAAAAATGCTAAATATTGTTTTATTACACAAGTGTATTATTTTTAAACTTCAAGTGGAAATCCCCCTTAATCAGAAAGAACTGAGAAAAAACGAAAACTATGAAATGTCAGAGTGAAAACAGATTTAGGACGAGAGTGTAATGTTCAGAGAGAAAAAACGCAAACCACACACACACACACACACTCGCACACACGCACACACACACACACACACCACATGAGAAAAATGTGACATTTCTGTGTGTTTGTTAAACACAAAATAAAATAATGACGAGTTGAATGAGATTATTGTTGTAAGTTTGATCAGAGACATAAACCCTGAAGCACAGAGGGTTAAAGAGAGAGAGAGATAGAGATAGAGAGAGAGAGAGAGAGAGAGAGAGATAGCGCCTCATTTACATATGACTTCCTTTCCTTCCAACAAAGTGACTTCCTGTTTCTAATCACATATAAAACCACACACAGAAACACACACACACAGAAACACACACACACACATTTGAAGTGAAGTAAACTTAACTGTACTGTAAGTACCAGGAGTGTGAGGACAGCAATGTTAATGCTGTGATGCATGATGGGTAATCAGTGCTGTAATAGCACTAAACTGATCTTTAATTAGTGATCAGTTATAAAAGTGAGGGTGACTTCAGAGCCGGTCTTAATTTACAGACTGTAACTAAATACAGATACTGAATTTAGTTCCTCTTCCTGTAGGCCACCATGAGAACCGAGTGTGTGAGCGGAGTTTGGAATAATGCAGTCAGCAAAAGCATGGATTGGTCAAAAGCAGTTTTGTTTTCCAAATCAAACTCATACTAGCAAAAAAAAATATCAGCAGCATTAGTGCTGCATTCCAGATCACACACTGCTGCAATAATTAGTGTAAAAATTATAAACTGTTACAATTTGCTACTCCTTCTAATGGTGCACATAGTATGTGGTTTAATTGGGCAATTAAGCATCAATACTTATAAAATTCAGCTTTTAATTCAGTAATTCTAGTATTTTTTCACCACAAACACTGTTATGAGTCGTCCACTTTCACAGCAAGCTGTTTGACTGACGCCGCTCAACCACAGACTTTTTCTCCCGCGTATCAGCAAACTTAGACCTACAAAACTCAGACCTACTTTTTTGGGGTGGATTTTCCCAGATTTTCACCCTAATTTAGTCGTGTCCAATTCCTCCCCGTCACTAGGGGGCTCCCACATTAAGGCTACTACTACCACTCAGTCGGGAGGGCCGGAGACTATCACGTGTTTCCTTTGAACCACGTGACGCCAGCCCACCGCATCTTTTCGAACTGCTCGCTTACCCACAGTTGGGGGCGGTGTAACACACTCGGAGGACAGCGCTATCCGCTACTTCCGATGTCAGTCGATAAGATTAAAATGTAATGAAAAAAGGTTAATAAGACATTGTCCATGATATTAATCATAAGAAATATTGACATAAAAATAGAAATCTTGGTTAAACTTTAACCTCTAAGAGATACCTGACTGATGGTAAATTTTCATTGTTTAAAGTCTGTTTTAAGGCAACATCATGGTTAATGCATTAGCAAAAATATCTTTAACTTTGATGCATAGACCTCATGAAATGAAGTGAAGTGTTAAATCCAGGTTAGCTAAACTTCAGGTTAGGTACGCGGTCGACCAGCAGGGAAATAAAGTTAGTACTGTAAGCATTGTTGTGGAACGAACCTAATGCCTGATTAGATTCTTGACATTATCTTTCTAATGAATAATGTTTATAGCACCCCTCACTCGCGCAGATATGAACCTGATCGTCGGTGCCAAGATGGCCGCGGAGTGGACTGAAATCATGCGGAGCGTAGGATGTTGACACGTTCTTGGTGTAGCAGCAGGCCTAATGGCTGTTAGTAGTATCCAGATAGCTAGTTGTGCCAGTGAGGCGTTTGGCTTGGCAGTAGCTAGACATACAGTAGCTATAGACAGTGAGCTAGCATGGTAGCTAGGAACACACAAAAAAAACAAACACTCATTGTACTCAGTGTGTGACATAGAATGTTCGGACAAAAATGTTTCACAAATTTGTGGCGGTAAGTACATAAGGTGCAGGAAATAAGATGCGTGAAATTATTTCACACTAATCAAAATCGCATGGAAGAACAGCAGCGTGTAGCGTGTAGCGATGACTCAGCAAAAAGAAATCCCATTTATTGTGTTTTTACTTTTTAAACACAAATGTGTCATCTCTCTCTCTCTCTTTTTTACTCCATGTGTCTCTCTCTTTGATCATCTTTCTCACCATCTGTCTGTCTTGCTCTACCTCTGTCTGTCTTTCTCGTTTCAGCTGTGTCTCGCTTTCTTTCTTCATCTCTCTCCATCTGTCTTTGACTTCTCTAAAAAAAAAAACACATACAGTGTGATTTCATGTTTGTTCCTAATTAAATCCTTCTTTCTTAAGTTTAGGGAGTCACACACACACACACACACACACACACAAATGACTCATCCAGTGCTTCCAAGACAAACATAAATGATGGAAAGATGAAAAAGATGGACGCTGACCAGAGGCATTTTTCTGGACTGAGATCAGATGACGGAGTGATGTAAACGACAGCGTGATGATAATGAAGGAGTGTAAAGAGAGAAGACGAGAGAAGGGGCTTCCATGATGGTGGGAAACTTGCGTGGCCTTTGACCTTTTCCCTACTGCACCACATAAACACGCACACTTCCTGAAAACCGATATGGAGGACACACACACATAGCTTTAACACAGACATTAATACTCATTCGGTATGTGTGTGTGTGTGTGCATGTGTGTGTGTGTGTGAAAAGTTGAGAGATGAGCCGGATGTCTTACAACCCACATGGACAGAACACGTCTCTACAGGATATAACCCAACCACACACACATACACATACACATGCACACACACACACACCCACACACACACACACACTCTCTCTCTCTCTCTCTCTCTCTCTTTTACATTTGTGGCACTGACTGAGTCAGAGCGCCCTCTACTGGTAATACATTCCCCCATATACAGTATAAAATTAAATATAAGTAAAGCTTAATTATTTCATTATTATTTAATTATAAAAGCAAAAAAGAGAGAACTATAATAAGAATTATTTGATTATTTACATAACTAATTTACTTCATTCTACTATTACTACTAATAATAATACTAATTACTACTTTATATATTGTTGCATCACAACAGTAGCATGTATCTTTGTTTTTACAGGAAACATTTTTTAAATATTTATTCCATGACATTAATCTTGTTTTTTCAGCTGCTCCCGTTAGCGGTCATCACAGTGGACAATTTGTCTCCATCTAACTGGCTTCCTCTGTCACTCCTGCCTGGCAGATCCATCTCTAACATTCCATCCATCCATCTAGGAACCTCTGTAGTCCATCCAGGGACCATGGAGGCCAATGGTGAAGACAACTGCGTTTATTCCTATTCATACGACCGTGATAGACCTCCGGTCAACATCCACACACATATTCACTTACTACAGGTAATTTGGGAGCAACTATTAGCCTAATCTGCATGTCTTTGGATTGTGGGAGAACCCAGAGGAAACCCACCTAGCATGGGGAGAACATGCAAGAGCATGTTCTCTCTTGACCTGAAGATGGGAATCATCCCCGGATCCTGGCGGTGCAGGGCAGCAATGCTAACCACTACGCCACCATCTCTAACATTCTTCTCCTGATTTACCCCTCATCCCTTCTCCGCACATGCCCAAACCAACTTAATCTGGCCATTCTAACCTTGTCCCCAAACCCGACCTGTCCCTCTGATATACTCATTCCTGAACCCGTCCATTCTTGTCACTCCCAAAGCAAATTGCAGCATCTTCACCTCTGCCACCTCGAGCATCTCCAGACCGTACCTTTAATTTATGATCAAAGAATTTCTGACTATAAATATAAACGTGCATTTCAACATTATTCTGATAAACCTTATGCCAGTTCAGACTGGACAAAGTGTTTTACAGGGAAATGAATGTGTCATTACCACTGCACTGTCACTCCGTATTCCACGTGACCTGCGTAGTATTCTGTATTTCACTTTATAAATCCTGTGTGAACTGACACGTTAAAGATTCTGTCATATCCTGTGGGAAAATAAACACTATCCTGGCAATGTCCCTCGGCCTGCGTGATGGTGTTATATACTGCTTAATGTCCGAGGAAACAGCTGACAGGAAGGAAATGGCCCTTCCTGCTGTGTGTAGGTGTGTGTGTGTGAGGTCATTTCCTGTGTGTTTGGGACACAAAGCAATCTCATCAAACATTTAACTTAAAACTAATCTGCACAGCAAATATTCTAAAAGTTTGGGGAAAATAATAATAATAAGAAGAAAGTACGTGATTAGATTAAGTGCTAATGTAAAGGTGAAAAAATATTCACACACCTTCGCTGTAATAAAGATTTGTTTAAACACCTCCAAGCTTGCTCCAAAACTTAGCTCTTGTGTGTTTCTAACATATACAGTAAAGACATAATAACAGTCCAAATGTAATAGGAACATCAACATTAAGCTAAAATATGTTGATTAAATAATAATAAAAAGAAACGCTATGGCTAAAAAAAATTCTTTTAGCTACAGTAGCTAGCATGTAGCTATTAGATAATGTATAGTCAGAGTAAAGATGCAGTGAGAGTATAAACCATACATAACCATTCAGAACATCAAAGTTTACCTCAGGTATTTTTGACAAATTACTAAAACTACGAGAGTGTGAGGATAAAACTTTGATTAAACACCTTTGTAAGTAGCTGTTAAGCCTTTTACAGAAGTGAGTCTAAATAACACAATCATCCAGAACATCAGCGTTTCCCACAGATGTGGGAATAAAAACACAGACATTGTCTGACTAAAACTCTGATTGTGCTAGCTAGCATTTAGCTGTAAAGCGTTCTACAGACTGTGGAGAGACACACCAGGACTGGAACAATACGAAACATCAATATTTACCTCAGATTTGTTGGTAAAAAGAAGAAAAAAATACTTTGAGTAAAATTGCACTGTAATTACACTTAGCATCAAATGCTAAAGTTTCTGCCATACTGACAAAACATCAACATTTATTAATTTAGAATGTGATTGTAATTTATAGGTGTTTGTGTTTTACCTCAAGTATGGTTTAATGTGTAATGATTTGTTTTTACCAGTACTTGTGTCAGAATAGGGGTTAAAATATCATACTTCCTTTAAAAAAATAATAATAATAATAATAATTTTGAACCTTTTTTTTTTCTCTTGTTTAATTCTACTCAGTATTCTGTACACTTCAGTATGCTCTATACACCGTAATATTTACTATCCCTTTAACTCAGATCTAATTAACTGAATCAGACAGAACCAAATGGAATTAAATATATACAGTTCTATAAATGTTAGTTTCCACTTCTTTTAATTCTATGTTTAAAAAAATCACTGGATCGTAGTGGGTCTCAGTTTTAGGCAAACCAAGGAACAAAAACCACATGTAACTTTTTTTTTTTTTTTTTTTTACCGCGCCATTATTTATTTAACAAAAATGAAGCCAAAAAGCAAAAAACCAAAATTACTGCGTCCATAGGACCGTAGAAGGTAAGTTTCAGCCAGGTGCTGCTAATCATCAGCCCTTGATTAAGTCAGCAGGTGTGCAGACCTCTATAAAAGCAAAAGCTGGAGCATTCAGGTGTGTGTTAACAAAATGCAGAGAGGGAAAAGCAGAAATAATGGTCTTGGAGAGGCAATTGTTGCTGCACATAAATCTGGAAAGGGTTATATACCCATTTCCAAACAATGTGGAGTTCAACGTTCTACATTAAGAAATATTATTTACAAGTGAAAAGCATTTAAGACAATTGCCAGTCTTCCCAAGAGTGGATATCGCAACATATTCACACCAAGGTCAGAAAAAAACAAAAAAACAAAAAAATGAAACAAGAGCTACATCTTAGACCCTACATGCCTCACTAAGCATGTTAAAAGTTTATGACAGCACAATTAGAAGAAGACTGAATAAGTGCAATGTTTGTTTGGAATGGTTGCCAGGAGAAACCTATCTTGTCTAAGAAGAATACGGAAGCACAATTAAGGTTTGCAAATCTGCATATAGAGTCTTTTGGCGAAATGTTCTATGGACAGAAGAGACCAAAGTTGAGACTAGCCACAGGACCTGGGCACCTTGTAGTCATTGAGACAACCATGAGGATTCTGGAAACAAATGTGAGGCCATCTGTCCGACAGATAAAGCTTGTGTGAAATTGAGTCATGCAACAGGACAATGATCCGATGCACACCAGGGAATCTACTTCAGAGTAGATAAGAAATAAAAGAATCAAGGCTCTGGAATAGACTAGTCAGTCTACATGCCCAGATAGATGTATAAGCAGATGCTCAAAGACTGCAATTAAATTAAGCAATGTTATAATGAAAAATGGATCAAAATCCCTCCACAAAGATGTGAGAGACTGATAAAGTCCTAGAGGAAATGATTACTTGAAGTTATTGCTGCTAAAGGTGGACAAGACAAGGTCTACAAGCTACTGAATCATTAGATAGATAATATATAATTATTAGTAATACTTATTGCCCGCACGATTTTCTTCTTTTTTTCTTCATTTTTGTTAAATAAATAAAGGCACAGTGAAGAAACGTTACATGTTCTTGAGATATTTTGGTTTGGCATAGTATTTGCCAAAAACTGAGACCTGCTGAAATCAGATGATGGTTATAATATTTTTGCACAAAAACAAATACTGTAGATTTTAAATAGGAGGTACTTACTTTTACACATGACTGTACATTAATTTAATCTTTTATAATGAAATACACACACACACACACACACACATAAAAGCATTATGTCATTCTTGGTTGCTGTCTGTTTTCCCTCCATTATTTCTCTCTGACATTTTCAGGAATTTCGCAGACTAATGTGTGTGTGTGTGTGTGTGTGTGTGTGTGTCTGTTTGGGGTCTTCAAACACCTCAAGAGCTTCCATCTGCTCACACAAACCCTCTTTGTATGTCTTTATTAATGTTCTGTAGTGACTCAAACCCTTCTAACAATCCTGTAGTTTGTTTTCTCTCTCTTTCCCTGTCTATACGTGTGTGTGTGTGTGTGTGTGTGTGTGTGTGTGTGTGTGTGTGTGTGTGTGTGTGTGTGTTAAATCAATTCCAACCAAGAGCACACTCTGTCTTTCCTACATGCCTTGAAGTCTCCTCTGTTTTCTAAAGTGAGCTGAGAATGTGCACTGTGAAAAACCCTGTGACCTAATAATCACATGGAGTGTTGACAGATACAACACACACACACATACACACACACACACATGCGCGCGCGCACACACACACTCTTGTTGCCTCGGGGTAGGGTCACTATTAGCCATATGTGGATGTTATTTCTACAGGTATTTGGTAAAACTATGTCGCTCTGAAGAGAATGCAGAAAGACACGTGAGAGTTAAAAACGCAACATCAACATTTAAATGTGTTGATAAATGATTAATAAAGACACTCCATGGCCCAACTATCGTTTGTTAGCACATAGCTGTTTAGTTTTTATAGACAGTGTAAATTCAAACAGAAACAGCCAGAAGATCCGGAACTTCAACATTTACCTCAGACATGTTAGTAAATCAACAGAAAACACACTGACTATAAGGATTTCCTCTTTAGCTAAGATGCAGCATTTAAGTGTTTTATAGACAGTCTAAAGACCTGGTGAGAAGGGACACGCAACAAATACATCTGGAATATCAAAACTCATGGCAGACTTTTTATTAATTAATACTACTAATTAAAAAAAAAAGAAGCACATCTTATGTATCTAAAATGTGTATTTTATTTAGCTGGTATAATGATTTTAAGTCTTTTATAGTCAATATAATGTCCCATTGAGAATGGACACGTAACAGAACAACAACGTAACAAATGATCCAGAACATTAACATTTACCTCAAATGCGATGGTAAATCAATAATAAAAAAAAAAGGCACTGTTGATAAACATATGATTTAACAAGTTATCACATAATTGTTAAGTTGTTTAGATGGTGTGAGGACAAACTGTAGTGACAATGGAAAGCACATAATACCATCAGGAACATCAACATTTACCCCAAATCAACAAAAAAGACACTGTCCGACTAAAAGGGTTATCTTTTTAACTGATATGCATTCACGTGTTTTATAGACTGTGTAAAGATTTACAGATTTTTTGGCGAATTACAACGTTTATTAAAAGTAATTAAAAGTTTCTTTAAAGAAGACAGTATTTAGCTAAAATAATGATTTATGTAGTAGGCATGTAGCTTTTAAGTCACAGTGAGGGTGAAAATGTGATGGATCCAAGTAGGTTGCTAGGCATATCAGAGGAGACGCGCTACACCTGTCCAGCAGGTTATTGCTCTGGTATAGGGGGAAAAAAAGATAAAGAAAAGATAAAAGGTAAAAGATAAAAAAAAGTGAAAAATAGAAAGAGAGACCTAAAAAGACAGGAAAACAATCGAAAGTGAGGCTGAAGAGAGTTAATAGCAGCGATGTATAAGCACAGCTAATCATCCTTGGCCAAAATAAACACCCTACGTCCTAACGCTCCCTTCTTAGTCCTGCGTTGGGGTTCCCACAGTTACCAACATACTTGGTGGCACCATACGTGAGCGCCCCCTCGTAACAAAATGACATTATTCCAATGTAAAAACCACAGAAAAAAAACAATCTTTATAGCATGATTGTAGGCTAGCACACCTGACTTTATGACCTTTGTTTTAAAACGTCCATTTAAGTGCACGTTATTTCTGTAGTTACACTTTTAATACACTATACAGGAAGCATATCCTCCCTGCTAAGTTAAAATGACATACACAGCTAGCTATAAATACCTCACACACATCCCTTCAAATAAATATCAAATAAAAGGCTCAGACAAAATCACACCATAAACATGCAGCTAAAGCTTCAGACGTAACAGCTTGACTTAAATACTGGGGAACTTTCCATCACCACAACAGCGTGTGGTAGTCATATCGGCTACTTCCCAACTGCCACGGATCAGGTCAGAGAAATGTTCTGGCGTTAACAGATTTTACAGATACATGTGTAAAGTTAGAAACCGAAAATATAAAAAGT
Organism: Clarias gariepinus; assembly: GCF_024256425.1. Lineage (NCBI taxonomy): Eukaryota > Metazoa > Chordata > Actinopteri > Siluriformes > Clariidae > Clarias > Clarias gariepinus. Next base: position 40,136,847 of record NC_071105.1, read on the forward strand.
TAGCTACATTGTCAGGTAACTACTGTTAATAAGGTTAAAAATTGCCCATGGACAATCTTAGCTAACTTGCTAGATCTACTTAAGCAATAGCATTATCCAGTATGACTTACAAAATAAGAGTGTTAGCTCACAGTTTTGAGAGCAATAGCTAATTAAGAAAAGGTGTGCACTTACTGTGTCCTTCATTGATGGGTGATTTGTGTCCAGCCTGATTGGGTGATGAGCACCTCACTGTGATCGTAGATGAGTGCTGATGATTCTCCTGACCTTTGCCCTCAATTGGCTTGCTGACACTGATCTCTGGTGGGTCGTTCCTCCTGAAAGTAGCTTCGGGAAACTGTCTCGTGCCTGCATTGGATGGTGTCCTGACAATTGAAGGTGTGGTCTCATGGGTCTTGCTGAATGTAACTGAATGCTTTTGCGGTTCTGGCATCTTGTTGTGGCCCAACACTTCAGGCTTCCTCAGGCTAAAGCGGGAGATACCAGCACTGGTAGGAGCAGGATAGATTACGGTTATGACAGAAGGTATAAGTAAAACCTTGCATGGTAAGTGAAAGCTCTGAAGCAAGGATCTGGAGTGGCCTACCTTTTTAGCCTTTAAGAAAGATAATTAACCCATAGCTGCTCTAGCTTAATATATATATATATATATATATATATATATATATATATATATATTTTAGATATTCTACCATGTAAACCTCTCCTGCACTGGAGTGTCAACTATGATAGGGAAGTGTTGGTTAAATGGTTAACGCTTTGAGTTTCTTCTTGAAAGTCTGTTTAAATCCCAACACAACCAAGATGCCACCGTTGGGTACTTGAGCCTTGGATCCTATTTTAATTATAAGTTATCATCTCAATATGTTAAGTTATATCCGTGCTTCTCCTTATGGCTCCTTTTATCTTCTTGTCCACTTATGCTAAGGATCCCATCGCGGACCAAAATAATGTGTCTATCTACATAGTTATTTTCACTTTTAGTTCTACTGTATTTTTCATATTTCCCACTGAAACCACCCTTCTGCAGACAATGACCCTCTACAAAAAGCTTGAGGAAATGGTTACCAGTTTGTAAGTTTCTTGACATGTCAGCAGCCTTCAATCCTGTGAATCATGAGATACTCATCGGTCCTTTTGCTGAGTAAGGAATGAGAAATCTAAGCCTGGTTTTCATTATGGTATCTACATAACCAGTTCTGCCCCACAGCATGGAAAATTCTGATTCTTTACTTCAGATGATCACAATGGGAGTATCCCAAGGGTTAATACGTGTTCCACTGTTGTGTACCTTATACAGCAAATCTCTGGGTTCTGTAATCGGATCCCTTTATGCAGATGATACACAACATTACTTCTCATTTGTTTTCATACTATCCCCTGGTCTACAAAAAATATCATACCCTTGAACTATAATCTTAACCAGACGTGTATGATTATCTAAAAGCTGAGAATTTTTCTGTGTTGGAGCATCAACACGGATTTGTGATTCACGCAGTCAATCCTGCAGGTTTTAGCTTTGCAAAATCAGAAAAATGCAGTCTATCCTGACTACAATATCTGTTCCGACCCTCATACAAGCCCTGGACAAAGATCTTGGCTTTGTCGCGATGGACAAAATTTAATATAGAAAACTATGATGATTTTACAACATTGGTTGCCAATCAGGGGTCAGTACTTGGTCCACTCATGTTTTCCCTAAATGGCAAATATCTGGACTTCACCTTTATATCTTAATGAAAGAGGCATACAGTGGAACCTTGAATTATGAGCATAATTCATTCCGGAATTATGGGTTCGTATTCCAAAACAAATTTTCCCATAAGAAATAATGGAAACTCTAATTATTTGTTCCAGAACCCCAAAAAATAAAAACATAAAATTATACAAAATCTAAAGTAAAAATGAAACAAATTAACCTGCACTTTACCTTTAAGGAAAGTTTTTTAAGTAAAAATAAATCCCTACAGTTAAGTGTTTCCGTTTATGCGAGCAGGCGTTGACACACACACACACACACACACACACATTAAGGGAAAGACAGTTTTATCCTAAAAATTAGCAAGAAACATCGCTAATGACATTTGCGTGAGCGCACACTAACATGGTCACTGCTGTAAAGTAAAACAAACAAACAAATGAACCTGCACTTTACCTTTGAAATGAAGGACACATAATGACAGACTGAAACAGAGAGGGAGAAAATGTATCTTTAACCTCTCTAATGAGTCTTTCCTTTGCTTTACATGCGCGCACACGAAAATAAAATGAAATTAAATATGTTTTACACGCACACACGTGGTCACAGTGTTATAGTAAACAGATGTTGATTATACCAGTGAGAGACGCGCAGCAGGAAAGACGATTACCCACAATTCGGTAGCGCAAGAGAGAGAAAAACATTGGCTCAGTTGTGATCATGCGACGTTGGCGTCAAAACAAGAAGCGCATGTGTGATAGATGATACTCGGTTACAGGTTCCACTGTATTTCGAAATTTTCTTCGGGATCAATAAAGTATCTATCTATCTATCTATCTATGTATCTATTTATTTGTCCATCTTCTTTTTTCTGTCTTTATCAGTATAAGATCAAATATGTGCAAGAGGGCAGATGGTAGTTCCCCCTGAACATGTTATGCTGCCTTAACAGTAGCAGCAGCAGTTCGAAAAGATGCAGTAATTGACTTCACATGTCTGAAAATCTGGACCTTATAGTCCTCACTTTACCCCCTGCAACTAAAGGTCACTTAAAGATTTAAAACACTTGTATTGGACAATATGTTACTGTTCCTTAAAACGTTCTGCACCACTCAACCTGAGCTGCTCGGAAAGTGCAATGCTGCTTCAACATCCTAGCTTCGGAATTTCATTTCATTGCTAGAATGAGCCCTACTTTCTAGTTTCACTAGTTTTCACATCATATCAGTTTTACACATTTTCCGATTGTTAGTTTCTAACAGTAATCAAGTAAGTTTAGAGTTGGGGAGTTCTAGTCATCATCGGCATACCTGGATGAGTCCGCGGCTTTGGCATTGATGCCGATGCTGAGCTCAGAGCGGCGTGGTGCAGGTTCGGGGGTCTGAGGTTTGGGTTTGACGGCACCGTTGGCCCCGAGCTCATGATGGCGGCTAATGGACGGAGAGATAGCGCTACGCTGGATAATTGGAGAGCGACGCATGTGAGGAGAGGAAGATTGAGATGATGAATCCGCGTTCTCGACCTCGAATGACCTCTTCAGTGCTGCAAAGAACAGAACGAGCTTTTTTTAGAAAATCATTTTAATCAGCTGTGTAATAATAAGCTGTGTGTGTGTGTGTGTGTTTGAGAGTTTGTCTTGCTTGTTTGTGCTGATAAATAATGCATTTGTTTATTCCATGTGTTTCTGTGTGTTTGTCTTCTAAATGTGTTTGCGTGTGTATGTTTATGTTGTTAATTCTGTGAGATCTAATGTTAGTTCTGTATGTAGAGTGACAGCAACGACCACAACATACACACACACATGCACAAACACACACACACGCACACACACACACACACACACACACATGCACACACAGAAACCTCAAACACTAAAAATAACAACATATGAACAGTCCAATGCTACAAAACTGCAGTGTGTGTGTGTGTGTGTGTGTGCTGGGCAGGAAAAAATAATGAAACCATTTTTAATGCAAGCAACGTCACAGGACGTACACACTGAAAGCTAACTGCAAAGAAAAATGTGTGTGTGTGTGTGTGTTGGTTTAAGGGCACACACACATTCCCAAACACAGCGGGCCGAGTTTGTTGCCACAGCGATGGAAGTAAACACCAATAGTGGAGCAGAAACGGGAAGCAGCTCTGCCCATGACTTCCTGGATGGAAAACTTCTGAATCTGGCTCAGTCCAGGACAACACACACATACACACACTGCAGTATGATATATACACTACTTGTGGCTGCAGATTGCACAGATACACCAGCCATTTTTATACCCCAGACATGCATCACCATAGGGTGTGTGTGTGTCTAACAGGTGATAAGTTAAGATTTGAGCTCGGCCTGAAAGGCAACTGATCCCACTGCAGCTGCTCACACACACACTTTCTATAGGACAGAAACAGCTGAGCAAGTACACATACCCTCTCTCTGTCTGTCTTTTTAAATACATGTCTATCTGTCTCTCCATGAACTTGTGTGTCTACATTAACATTATGACTCAATAACACTGATTATCAGGTGGACCCCCGTAAACTGGCAACAGAATCATAAACACCCAAAGCTCACCGCTGCCCGCAGGGACGAAAGGCACCAGCACCATGGGATGCACCGGCCAAAAAAGTCTGATTCATGGCGACCCCATCCTAAATCCATAGCACCCAAAGCATCCACAGTCCTGGTGCCAAACACAACAGCACTACCCTGAGGTACTGAGGTGCCAGAGCTGCTCCAGTGGCAGAAAGAACCTAGGTGGTTTTAATGTTAATGTTTTTTTCGTTATTGCTTATATACACTCATACATAAAAGTGAAAGGGTGGTTTGCGAGCGTTCCGCAAGATTTTTAATACATTTTGAATTGGAAAACGAACAAGTCTTGGTTTACAAGTACCGAGTATCATGTATCACGCATGCGCTTCTTGTTTTAATGCCGAGCATCACGTGATCACAACTGAGCAAATGGTTTTTCTCTCTCTTGCGCTGCGGAATTGTGGGTAATCGTCTCCCCTGCTGGGTCTTAGTGCTCGTCTCTTACTAATATAATCAACATCCGTGTAAGCGTGTACTGTTTACTATAACACTGTGACCACGTGTGTGTGTGTGTGTGTAAAACATATTTTATTTTGTGTCTGTATATAGCACGCGTGTAAAGCGAAAGAAAGTCTCATTAGAGAGGTTAAAGAAAAGAGGTTCCATTTTCTCTCTCTGTATCAGCCTGCTCTTTGCGTCATTGGACACAAACACACACACACACACACACATTGCTCTACACATAAACACTGCTCTCTTTTTAAAGGTAAACTGCAGGTTAATTTGTTTTATTTTGACTTTACAGCAGTGATTCCGTTAGTGTGTCGCTCAATCGAGTGTCATTAGAGAGATTTCTTGTTTATTTTTCTGATAAAACAGTGTTTCCGTTGTGTGCGCGGGTGTAAAAAGAGTGGAGGAAGGGTAATTGTGTAAGACGAGAAGGGGAAGAGTTACTTTAGAGCCACACACACACACACTATTTTTACTTTATATTTTGTATTAATTATTTTTATGTACTTATTTTTTGGGCTGTGGAACAAATAATTTGAGTTTTATTATTTCTTATGGCAAAATTTAATTTGGTTTACGAGTGTTTTGAAATACGAGCCTGCTTCCGAAATGAATTATGCTTGTAATCCAAGGTTCCACTGTATATTAAATTGAGAAAGTCTTGATCCCTTTATTAAATTCAAATGATTTAAATTACATTTAAGAAATAGGAACGAATGTTTTACTGTGACATGCTGCAAAGCCCGTAAAGCTGCAATGCAATTTTAAAACTGGTTGTTTATGTAACAGCCTCAACAGCGACCTCATTTTCCCTCTCGTCTGTTCCAAACATTCAGCAGTTACTAATCACCAGCCTGATCATCTGTCATCTTCTGAACCTGTTTCTCACTGGGTCAGGGTATAGTTAGATGTTTTCATAGTTTCATGCTTGAATGATTCATAAGTCACTATCGGGCTTAAACCTGCCAAAAAAAAGCTAAAAAGTCCTTCAGTAAGGCTGGAGAACTGTTTCTCAAGACTACATTCAAATACAAGAAGGTCTGGAGCTTTGAAAGCAAAATATGAAGAAATGAGGGGGTAATTACTTTTGCACAGGACTGTATATATTAGAGTGTACGCCATGATGTCATTGCTCTTATTGCACTACTGTGTTCCACTTGTCATAAAGTTCTCAGTTAGTTAAAAGTTAGTATCCCCTGCATTACAAAAAGTCCATTAATGAATTAAATCGTTACTCAGATCGTTAGTCAGATTATCATCGTCAATTAATTAACAAAGTCTGGAAGATGTTGATTTGTTCAAGGATTCAAAAACAATAATCTCCTACATACTGGCATTCCTGTAAAATACATACACCCACGCGCACACACACCCACCCACACACACACACACACACATAATCCTCTATTATAGTTTATAAGGAAGTTACTCATCAACAACAAAACTGACAAACACAGCAGTTGTCAAACAAGAATAGATAACCATCTCTCCCTCTCTATCTTACACACACACACACACACACACACACACACACACGCTTACAAAAGCATAAAGCTCCAGAATAGAACACAAAAGAGAGGCAGAAGACAAAACATTCTTAGACACCGAACATCCTGAAAGGTGTGTGTTCCTGTCCAGGTGATGTCTTTCAGTTATTTACTATTAAAAAGCAGACACACACACACACACACACACACACACACACACAACCATACGCACATGCATACATGCACACACACACGCATGCATGTACACACACACACACCCACACTTGTCCTGTGAAAGTTACAGGAAACCAGAGCTAAACATATAGACAGACTCGTTGCCTAATTACGTATGAGCAGCCTGATGTGTCTGTCTGTCTGACCTGTCTGTCTGTCTGACCTGTCTGTCTGTCTGACCTGTCTGTCTGCGTGATCTGTATCAGACATATCTGTCTAAACTCCGTCTGAAAAAAGGTCTGCAATGAGGCATAAATGCAAATGAACAGAAAATCCGTCTGTCTCTCTCTCTGTCTGTCACTTCTTTCTTAAAAAGAACAGATTTTAGGTTTCTCTTCCTCTAACTCTCTGGGAAATCGCTCATTTTCAGTCACGCGTCTGTTCTTCCTCAAAACCCCAGAAAGTCGAAGTCAGTGACCACAGAAACCCAAAGTCACACTCGTCTTTTCTCTCTTTTAAACCCCGAAGACTTTCTACAGGACATTACAATGAGACGGTGCTGGAAAGTCTGGAGCGTCAGCTCAACACACACACACACACACACACACACACACACACACACACACACACACACAGAGCTTTTAAAACTGACTCTGTTACACTTCACACTGCTCTGATGATAATTTCAAAAGGCAAATAACAGATTTAAAAGTTAAGTGTCCTGATTGGCCGAGAAAGCCACGCTGAGACAGCTGTGTGTGTGTGTGTGTGTGTGTGTGTGTGTGTGTGTGTGTGTGTGTGTCTTACCTGAGATTCTGTCTCTCTCCATTCCAGCATTACTGATCCACATGGAGCTCTGACTGTCTCACTGTGCTCTCTCTCTCTCTCTCTCTCTCTCTCACACCCACACACACACACACACACACACACACTCTCACAAATCACACTTCCTTTTTCACCCTTGTCCACTGAGTCACTCCGTCTCTTTCCTTTATTTAAACACTTCCTCTATTCAGCGGTCCAGTAAGTCACTCTCTTCCCCTCCTCCCTCCTTTTCTCCTCCTTTTTCTTTTGTATCTCTCTCTCTCTCTCTCTCTCTCCTCTTTTCTTTTACTTTTCTGTTACTATTCTCAAAAAAGTTTTCTCCTTACAGACCAACTTTTCTTTCTTCTCTCTGTCTCTCCTCTTCTTCCCCCTTGCTGTCCCTCTCTCTCTTTCCTTCAGCTAATTTCAGAGTAGTAACCCCCCTCTCTCTCTCTCTCCCTCTCTCTCTCTCTCTCTCTCTCTGGGTTACTGCGTGGCCGTGTGCTGCTCAGACGGACGTCCTGCCGTTTTTTTTCCTCTCCTCACTTCCTCCTCCTCTCCGCTCGTGCTGCTCTGCTCAGAAAGAGCCTCAAAATAAACGTCCTCCCGGCTCAGAGCTGGACAGGTGGGGCACACGTGTCTGTCTCACAGACTGTTTGGAGTCCATCTGTTTCTCAGCACAAAGTATTGACACCCGTCTGGTCAGTGCTGATCTCTTTCCATCGATGGAAATCCAGCTGATGTTTCTGAACGAAGGTTCTTGAGATACTTTTGGTTGTTTTTACTTTTTGTTTTCCCAGAAAATTCCTCAATTAAAGTTTCCAGACTAAAGTTTACCAACTTACACTTTAATGGGTTAAAGTTCCTGCACTGAACTTCTCTGTAAGCGTACAGTACTCCTTTAAGAGCTAATAGTTTATTCTGCTGAACTTAGTTCTGGGGTTAAATATTTTTGGTTTAGCTTCATGCCTGAGCTAAACATCTGGGCTAGCATCCTTAAAGTTCCTGCATTTAAATCCGATGGTTAAAGTTGCTGAGATAAATGCTCTTGGAAAAAATTCCTGGACTAAGGAGCCTCCGCTAAACATTAACGTTAGCATTCCTGGAGTAAATTCCTGCATTGGCTCATCCTGATGTAAAGTTACTGAAATGTCTGGAGTGAGTTTCCTACACCAAGGTTTAAACCAAAGTTAGGGTGACTGTTTAATAATCATCAGGTCTATTCCAGATTGTGGAATAAAGTTTCTACGCTGATGTTGCAGTGATTATTACTAACCAGGTAACATAAATCATAAAGGTTTTTAAAATGCGTCTGTTACTGTTCCAGCTGTTCCATGTGTTCATGAACCCTAGACATTTTTTTCATTTCTGTTTCAAACGCACCGTTTCAGTGTCTGTAGCTTTAACTGCAAATGAGCTAAACACACACACACACACACACACACCAATACACATCCTCATTTGGACACTGAAAAAGAGACTTTCCTAAAAAATAGAAAAAAAAGTTAAAATGGAGGAGGGGCTATGCTAATTGTTCCATCCCTTTTTTGGTCAGATGATGGGATTTTTTTACACACACACGCACACTGGAGACCCATGTGAATTCATCTCAAAAAGTGACTTTTGGGCGACGGATGCTCTTTATAAGTTCGGACGTATTCTCCTGATAAAGGTACTCGACTCATTCCTCTGCACTGAGGAACCTGAGCTAAAGATCCTCTTCTTCTACAAACACAAGACATGAGAAAACATTCCCTGATTCACAGATTTCCCAGAGTTTAAACATGCCAGTTAATTCAATTCAATTCAATTTTATTTGTATAGCGCTTTTAGCAATTTTCATTGCCGCAAAGCAGCTTTACACAGTCAAAAGAATTATTTAAGTTTGTATGAAATGTGAATTTGTATGAATCAAAATGGTCAGTTTGTCCCTGGTGAGCAAGCCGAGGGCGACAGTGGCAAGGAAAAACTCCCTGAGATGGTAATAGGAAGAAACCTTGAGAGGAACCAGACTCAACAGGGAACCCATCCTCATCTGGGTGAAACAGAAAGCAGTAAATGATCTGCATTTATACAGTGTGTAGGGTGGGAGGCAGTTCAGCTATAATAGCTGATGTTAATTGATGTTAATATGGAGTCCAGGTACTTATTGAAGACCCAGGTAGACTTGTAAGAAGTTCCAGTCATGAACTATCGAACTGTCAAGTCCCCAGAGAAACAGTTGCCAACACCAGTCAAGGCCAGAACCATTTTCTAGGTAGAGAGAATCATTCCCAGACACCAGACGCATCCCAGAGAGACACACGGGGCATCCATGTGACGAGATCTTCAGCCAGAAGCGGGGCACCAGGATGGGTCAGACAGGTCCGGAGGGTAGAGTTAGATTCCCCCCTAATGTGACCTCATGTAAGAAGAGCTCCTCCACCTTTGGGTGTGCAGCCCTGTAGTGGGCGTGGCTCAGCAGCAGCTCATTTACATAGACACTGAAACAGCTCATTCGGATCAGGAGTGGAACAGAGGAACGACAGAACGCATGAGGGCTATTTCAGCTGGTGCATTAACACACACACACACACGCACACACACACACGCACTGTGAGGGGGCTCTGAGACCTGTATGAACTTGTTTAAATAAACAGTGAAATATGGGATCTTTAGGTTGCTGGACCTACACAAGCGTCCTGGTGTGAAGATCACAGGGACGAGCACCTGAGGGTAAATCATCAGAGGTCATTTATCTTATGGATCAATACTTCTCTATTTAAGTTTGGTGTTCCTAACACTTCCTGAATTAAAGATCCTGGGCTTTCCTAAACTAGCGTTACCTAAACTAGCGCTTCCTTGACTAGCATTTCCTAGTAACATCCCCTCACACAGGACAATTTAAATGTATAATATATATATGTGTGTGTGTGCGTGTGTGTGTACATAAAGCATCATTTGTAACATGTCACAGATTTTTACATAACACACTCACACACACACTCACACACACACACACACACATGCAGACTTATTGAGCCTGGAGCATTCCTGCAATCCTAAGCTGCTGTTACTCAAAATGAAATGATGATAGACAATGCTGACCTTTGACCTTCGCATTGAAAGTCTTTTAGGTTCAAATGCAAGTGACATCACACACACACACACACACACACACACACACACACATATACACACACACACACACACACACACACACACACACAATAATTTCCACTAAAGCAGATGTATCCAGGTTACACGTGAGCATGTGCACATATGCGTAAGGAACACACACACACACACACACACACACACACACACATTCCTTCAGGATACATTAACGGACGTCATCGCCTCTGAATCTGACTTTTGACCCCCTGGCTGACGGATACACACTGCTGAGACTCAAGTGGATTATATAAGTCATTATGATGTATGAATATCATATGTGTGTTGCGTGTGGTGTAGTGAGTGGGTGTGTGTGTTTGTGTGTGTGTGTGTGTGTGTGTGTCTGTGTGTCTGTGTGTGTGTGTGCGTATGTGTGTTTTCTGGTCAGCAGAGTAAAAGATAGAAAAGTAATGCAGCTGTTAGGATGAACATTATAAACAGAAAAGAAAGCTGAAAATAGTGTGATGACATAATGTGCACACACACACACACACACACACACACACACTAAAAATTGGTTTAGCACAACATCCAAACTACACAATGTCCTAACTACACAATGTTCGAGCTGCACAACTTCCAAACGAAACAACGTCCAAACTCCACAACGTTTGAACTAGACAACTAAACTAAACTACACAACGTTTGAACTACACAATGACAGAGCAGCACAGTGTCCAAACTACACAACATCCTAGACAACTGCACTATGTGCAATATATATCTTATATCTACACAATTTTCAATCCAAACAAGTTTCATACTACACAACATATAATCTGCACATCCAAACTACACCATGTTGTAAAAAACCCCTCTGAACTACACAATGTCTGAGCAGCACAACATCCAAACTACACAATGTCCAATCTCAATAACGTCTGAACTATGCATTTTCCAAATGCACAACGCCTAAACTGGACAACATCCAATTTAAATAATGACCAATCTACAAAATGGACAATCTGCACAATGTCAAACTACACAACATCCAATCTACACAGCGTCCAAACTACACAGCATCCAAACTACACAACATCCGATCTACACAGCGTCCAAACTACACAATGTCCGATCTGCACAGCGTCCATACTACACAACATCCGATCTACACAGCGTCCAAACTACACAACGTCCAATCTACACAGCGTCCAAACTACACAACGTCCAAACTACACAGCGTCCAAACTACACAGCGTCCAAACTACACAGCATCCAATCCACACTGCGTCCAATCCACACAGCGTCCAATCCACACAGCGTCCAAACCACACAACGTCCAATCTACACAGCGTCCAAACTACACAACGTCCAATCTACACAGCGTCCAAACTACACAACGTCCAATCTACACAGCGTCCAAACTACACAACGTCCAATCTACACAGCGTCCCAACTACACAACGTCCAATCTACACAGCGTCCAAACTACACAATGTCCAATCTACACAACGTCCAAACTACACAATGTCCAATCTACACAACGTCCAAACTACACAATGTCCAATCTACACAGCGTCCAAACTACACAATGTCCAATCTACACAGCGTCCAAACTACACAATGTCCAATCTACACAGCGTCCAAACTACACAATGTCCAATCTACACAGCGTCCAAACTACACAATGTCCAATCTACCCCAATGTCTAAACCGCACAAAATCCAAACTATATATATATATCATACAATCCGCACATTCAAACTACACCACATTGAAACAACACAACATCCGAACTGCACACACACGCACATCACACACTGTCTGATGTTGCTTTTGCAGCAGCTGTTTGCTCAGTGTGCTGGATCACGTGTGGTTATCAGCAAGTTTCCTCACAGATATTTATAGCTCTGCTGTTTCTTCACTAAGAGCTAAAACATCCAGAGTTACTGATAAAGCAGTTTGTGTGTGTGTGTGGGAGTGTATGAGTGTGTGTGTGTGTGTGTGTGTGTGTGTGTGGGAGTGCGTTAACCTTTGTAAGGAGTGCTTCCTGTGTCTTTATGTTCCCCTGAAGGCAGTCGTGACCTGCGCTAACGAGATGCAGCTCTATTTAACTTCTCGTTATTCAGCTATTCAGACGAGATTAGGAGCGTTAGCGTCAGGAGAAGGTCACCGTGACGACCTCAGGCTCGCGACACACCCTCGCTAGCCTGCACTTCAGCTTTTAAAAGCTTACCTGTTGTTGAAAGCTCATTTTGTTACAGACTAAGAGTGTAATGCAGGTTGCGAGTGTACCTGGACAGTCGGGAGGAACCTGCTCTCGCTGCAGAGATAAAACACATCAACTCCAAATGTTTCTCAAGGATTATTATTGTTTATTTTAATGTTTCAATTCTGAATTGTGTGAAGTCGTGTTCTCTACACTGATGATTAGCATAATATTCAGGGTGCGCCTGTACAACCTGCAGTACATCTGTACAACCTGCAACATTTGTACAACCTGCAGTACATCTGTACAACCTACAGTACATCTGTACAACCTAAAGTACACCTGTACAACCTGCAACATCTGTACAACCTACAGTACATCTGTACAACCTACAATACACCTGTACAACCTGCAACATCTGTACAACCTGCATTACACCTGTACAACCTGCAGTACACCTGTACAACCTGCAGTACATCTGTACAACCTGCAACATCTGTACGACCTGCAGTACACCTGTACAACCTGCAACACCTGTACAACCTACAGTACATCTGTATGACCTGCAACATCTGCATGACCTGCAACATCTGTATGACCTATAGTACACCTGTACAACCTGCAACATCTGTATGACCTGAAACATCTGTATGACCTGCAACATCTGTATGACCTGCAACATCTGTACAACCTACAGTACACCTGTACAACCTGCAACATCTGTACAACCTGCAACATCTGTACAACCTGCAACATCCGTACAACCTACAGTAAATCTGTAACACCTGCAACATCTGTACAATCTACAAAATCTGTACGACCTGCAACATCTGTACGACCTGCAACATCTGTACAACCTGCAGTACACCTGTACAACCTGCAGTACATCTGTACAACCTGCAACATCTGTACGACCTGCAGTACATCTGTACAACCTGCAGTACACCTGTACAACCTGCAGTACACCTGTACAACCTGCAACATCTGTACAACTGGTACAAGCAGCAACCTGTAACACCTGTACAACCTCTACAACCTGAAACATCTTACAACAGGTAACACCCGCACAACGTGTAACACCAGTAAACAATTTAACATCTGTGCAAAACTTACATACAACACAGCATACACTAAATTACACACATACGACACGTCACACCTTTACAACATTAAACACACATACAACGCATAAAACCTGCGCAACACATGATGTCTACACAATGTACAGTATAATGTCTGGACAACTTGTTACCCCAGGACAAAATACAACTATACCATGTACATATACGTAACGCGTTGGTCAGTTACTTCATCATCAAACTTTCACTACAGTTTTATTTTTTATGAATCTAGTGAACACAAAATACTCTAAAAATAAAGTCTACTGTTCATTAACAAACTCCTGATACGTTTACACACTCCATAAAACAGCTGATAACTAAACCGCTGGCTGGACTGAAAATGTGAGCTGACCCCTGACCCCTGACCTGCTGATTATTCTTCATAAATCAGGTTAAATCTAAACAAGTTCCAAACTACACTATGTTGAATCTACACTGCTCGGAGTGAGTGAGTGTGTAATAAATAATATATGTAAATAACAGTAAAAATTAAGAAAAACACAATATAGAAAAGAATGAAATAAATATTACATAAATGAAGATAAATACAACATAAAAGTTTAATATAAAAAATCTGAAGTTCCTACCTTACTCAGGCGACACTTTCTTCGTCTTACAGTAATGCTGATGAAGATGGTGGAGAAGATGCTTCAGGGGGCTGTGTGTACTATAAATGCAAGAGAGAGAGAGAGAGAGAGAGAGAGAGAGCTGCATGTGCGTGAGATCAAGTTAAGCACGGTTCATTGAAAGTACACGTGACCAGCTCTAGCAAATAATAATAATAATAATAATAATAATAATAATTGTGTAAAATAAGTATTTGGTCAATAACAAAATTTCACCTCAATACTTTGTTATATTTCCCTTTGTTGGCAGTGACGGAAGTCTAACGTTTTCTGTAAGTCTTCACAAGGTTTTCACACACTGTTGCTGGTATTCTGGCCCGTTCCTCCATGCAGATCTCCTCTAGAGCAGTGATGTTTTGGGGCTGTCGCTGGGCAACACGGACTCTTAACTCCCTCCAAAGATTTTTAATGGGGTTGAGATCTGGAGACTGGCTAGGCCACTCCAGGACCTTGAAATGCTTCTTATACAGCCACTCCTTCGTTGCCCAGGCGGTGTGTTTGGGGTCATTGTCATGCTGAAAGACCCAGCCACTTTCATCTTCACTGCTCTTGCTGATGGAAGGAGGTTTTCACTCAAAATCTCACGATACACAGCCCCATTCATTCTTTCCTTTACACGGATCGGTCGTCCTGGTCCCTTTGCAGAACAACAGCCCCAAAGCATGATGTTTCCACCCCCATGCTTCACAGTAGGTATGGTGTTCTTTAGATGCATTCTTTCACTTCCAAACACAAAGTTCTATTTGGGTTTCATCTGACCATATGACATTCTCCCAATCTTCTTCTGGATCATCCAAATGCTCTCTAGTAAACTTCAGACGGGCCTGGACATGTACTGGCTTAAGCAGGGGGACACGTCTGGCACTGCAGGACTTGAATTCCTGGCGGTGCAGTGTGTTATTGATGGTAGCCTTTGTTACTTTGGTCCCAGCTCTCTGCAGGTCCTTCACCAGGTCCCCATGTGGTTCTGGGATTTTTGCTCACAGTTCCCACGGGGTGAGATCCTGCGTGGAGCCCCAGATGGAGGGAGATTATCAGTGGTCTTGTATGTCTTCCATTTTCTAATAACATTTCTCCCACAGTTGATGTCTTCACACCAAGCTGCTTACCTACTGCAGATTCAGTCCTCCCAGCCTGGTGCAGGTCTACAGTTTTGTTTCTGGTGTCCTTTGACAGATCTTTGGTCTCGGCCATAGTGGAGTTTGGAGTGTGACTGTTTAAGGTTGTGGACAGGTGTCTTAATAACAGATGCCATTAATACAGGGAACGAGTGGAGGACAGAGGAGCCTCTTAAAGAAGAAGTTACAGGTCTGTGAGAGACAGAAATCTTGCTTGGTTGTAGGTGAACAAATACTTATTTTACTGAGGAATCTACCAATTAATTCTTTAAAAAATCCTACAATGTGATTTACTGGACTTCTTTTTCTCATTTTGTCTTCCATAGTTGAGGTATACCTATGATGAAAATTACAGGCCTCTTTCATCTTTTTAAGTGAGAGAACTTAATAAATACTTATTTGTCCCACTGTATAAAGTCATTACATATAATGTTTTGATTTATTAAATATTAAACCAACAGCGTTGTGTCTGTTTATTTCATCTCAAGCAATAAGCTTCAACCTTACCCCACTCACTCATTGTCTGTACCACTCCGTCCTGTATACAGGGTCGTCGGGGGCTGGAGCCTATCCCAGGAGACGATGTGTGTGTGTCCTGTGATGATTCGGCACCCCATCCAGGGTGTATATATACATACAGTATACGTGGCATTTAATATATATAAGATTTTTTTTGTGTTATGTGGACACTGAAACAGTCAGATTTATTAAACAAAAAAATATATATATCATGTCATAATATGTCTAAGATTTAATATGTTAAGTCTAGACGTAATGCGGATTCACGTTTTTAATTCATTATTTATAACTACACATAATAAAGCATTTCTTTTACAATAACAAAATGAATTTGACATTAGATTTTTACTGGAAGTGTATAAACAGTGCTCTGGTGACCCCTGGCGGCACTTATGGGTACTACTCCGAGTGAGTTTGTGTTTATATTGTAATTCCCAAATCAACATCTGTATTTGACATTTAAAACCCTGCACAGTGAAGGTCTTGTGGTAATACTGTCAAAATCCAGGGTCGAGAGTTTGATTCCTGTCTGGTGCGTGGAGTTTGCATGTTTTCAGTGTGCTTGGTGGGTTTCCTCCGGGTACTCCGGTTTCCTCCCACAGTCCAAAGACATGCAGATTAGGCTAATAACCCTTTCGAAATTCCAAGTAAGTGAGTGTTTTTCTGAGTGTGTAAGGGTGAGGGTGTACCCTGCCCTGACCTCCTGCCCAGAGTCCCCTGGAATAGACTTTAGGCCTCCTGTGACCCTGTACAGGATAAACAATATAGGGAATGAGAGAGAGAGAGAGAGAGAGAGAGAGATACCATACATGATATAAATATGTTTAGGTCGTTAGTTTACAAACCAAGTACGCAATGTTAAAAAATGAACATCAGAAAGAGCGAGCACCCCGAGCAAATCTCCTGCTTACGGCAATGATGTTGACCTTTGTGGTTCTGCTTTGGCCCTGTTTCACATACTGTAGATGTCCTGCAGATATGTAGAGAAGCTTCCTGTTAGTGATGTGCCCCACCGATCTCTTCTCGCTCTGAAGGTTCTTGCGGTCAGCAGCAGAACAACTGTGTTAACCTACTAAGAAACACTTGACATGAGAACAATGACGAAAGGAGAACTTATGGTCAGAGCATATTTTGTGCAGAGTGCAAGCACGAGTCCCACAGCTCTGCTCTTCTACTTACGCCTCCTTAAGTGCAGAAGTAAAGACTTTATTTATGATAAGCAAAGGGTAAACACATACAGTGGGTACAAAAAACGTATTCAGACCCCCTTAAATGTTTCACTCTTTGTTATGCCCACTGTTTTCGTACCCACTGTAACGGGAACCAAGAACAAAGGAAATAAACCAGTTAGCTTAACTGAACCACAGACTGAGAACCACATCACATGTTTTTTTAAGCTAATATATTTAGAGCTTAAATGATAATTAGGTGCAGATGAAAATTATTAAACAGTGCAATCTGGTAGATAGAATACAACCTTGAAGTATAAAATAAAAATCTTGGGTGCAAGGTGAACTCCAAGGTATTCTTTACATAACGCTCATAAGGTCCACCGGAAGTCTAGACCAACCCCACCTCAAACTCCTTTGTCAGATCTTTCGACACCGTGGCTGTGGTGCATGTCCTTTGTCAGCAGGGTCCTTAAAGCAGACTGGGGCCCTCAGCAGGGTCCTCAGAGCAGACCGGGGCCTCAGCAGGGTCTTCAGAGCAGACCGGGGCCCTCAGCAGGGTCCTCAGCAGGGTCCTCAGAGCAGACCGGGGCCCTCAGCAGGGTTCTCAGAGCAGACCGGGGTCTCTGCAGGGTCCTCAGAGCAGACCGGGGCCTCAGCAGGGTCCTCAGAGCAGACCGGGGCCTCAGCAGGGTCCTCAGAGCAGACCGGGGCCTCAGCAGGGTCTTCAGAGCAGACCGGGGCCCTCAGCAGGGTCCTCAGAGCAGACCGGGGCCCTCAGCAGGGTCTTCAGAGCAGACCGGGGCCCTCAGCAGGGTCCTCAGCAGGGTCCTCAGAGCAGACCGGGGCCCTCAGCAGGGTTCTCAGAGCAGACCGGGGACTCTGCAGGGTCCTCAGAGCAGACCGGGGCCTCAGCAGGGTCCTCAGAGCAGAATGGGGCCTCAGCAGGGTCCTCAGAGCAGACCGGGGCCTCAGCAGGGTCTTCAGAGCAGACCGGGGCCCTCAGCAGGGTCCTCAGAGCAGACCGGGGCCCTCAGCAGGGTCTTCAGAGCAGACCGGGGCCCTCAGCAGGGTTCTGAAAATGAACAGTGCCTCCATTAAGGCTAACAGGAAAAGCAGTGCTAAAAAGGGTAAGTTCTGGACAGAATGCGCTTCTCATGCTTAAGTCTTGAAGTTGAGTTCATAAGCCTCCTTTTCACACTCCAAAGCTTGTGCAGCTTTGTTCCTTTTATACCTAGCTCCTCTGTTTGCTGTTGGATGGTACACAGTCACAGCCAATAATCTTCATCCGCTCTCTCTATTGACAGTCGATCTTGGGTTCATTCTCACCCTGGACACTGCCCCGCCTGGACCCCCTGTTCCATTCCTCGCAGTTGTTGTGGGCAACCAGGTCACCCTGAACACCGCCATGCTGTGTCTTAAAGGGCACGTGTTGTGTTTCCCAGTTTAACTGCGCTGCTTGTTTAGCTCTCCCAGTCTCTCCCAATTAACGTCAAGTTTTTTTTGTCAAGAATTTTATTGTCAAAGGCTTCAGTTCACAGTGAAATGAAACACTGCTACTCCTAAACCAAGGTGTTACATGTAACATAAATTAACAAAAAACTAACTAGCTAACTAAGAAACCTAATTAGTTGACTAGCTAGGACAAGACAGATTAACATTATAAATGAACAGAAAGCCATCTAAGTCCTATACAAAAAAAAAAGACAATATAAAGTGCACATGCGAATGTGCAAACAAGGGTGACAACATGACACAATACTCTGTGGTAATGAGGTAATGTGTTGAGTGGGATGAGAAATAGTAAACATTTGTTGTAAGTACAGTAGCAGCAAAGATAGGAACGGGTTTTTGTAAAAATAACGTAATAAATATTGTGCAAAAGAGCAGTTACAGGTTGGCATGTACAATGGTTAGATGGTTGTTTATCAGTTTGTTTGCGTGTGTGTTTATCAGTTCAGTCCCAATGTTTTGCGGTGATTAAGTTGATCTGAGTGATTGCGTGTGTGTGTGTGTGTGTGTGTGTGTGTGTGTGTGTGTAAGTGTGTGTTTATCAGTCCAGTCCCTTTTTGTCGAGGAGATGGATGGCTTGTGTAAAGATGTTGTTGCACAGTTTTAATGTTAGGGCCCGAATGCTTCGCCACCTTGGCAGGATGGGTGAAGAGTGAGAGGTAGTCATTGAGGCAGGACACACAAGACTTCTTTAGCACAGGGACGATGGTGATGGACTTAAAGCATGTGGGAACAACGAGCTGATCAGAGAGATGCTGAAGATGTCGATAAGGACATTTGCCAGCTCTTCAGCACATTACCTGAGCACTCTGTCAGGACTATTCAAGTCAAGTCAGCTTTTATTGTCATTTCAACCATATACAGTTTAGTACACGATGAAGTGAAACAACGTTCCTCCAGGACTGAGGTGCTACATACGGCATAAAGTTACAACATAAATTAACAAAACTGACTAGCTAACTAACTTACAAGAGACAAACCAGATTAACATTATAAATGAACAGAAACTGTCCTATCTAAAGTCCTATACAGAAAAAGACAAAGTCAACAAGTGCACGTGTAAATGTGCAGATAAAGTGACAACATAATAACCCAATATGTTTCAATGCTCTGTGGTAGTAATTTGAGGTAGTGCAGAGAGAAACAGTAAACATTACCCTGTAGATAGCAACAGAACAGAGTTTTTTTGTGCAAATAACAAATATTGTGCAAAATAGCAATTTCAGGTTGGCATGTACAATTGTTACACAGTTGTTGATCAGTGTGTTTGTACACGTGTGTTTATCAGTTCAGTCCCAATGTTATTAGGGTGAATGCTTGCGTGTGGTGTAGATGTGAGATGTAGAGGTGAGAGAGTGATGCAGCTGCTCAGGATGATCTCGATGGTTCCTCTATAGAAGGTGCTGAGGATTGATGGTGAAAGCTGGGCCTTCCTCGACCTTCTCAGGTAAAAAGACGTTGTTGGGCTTTCTTGTGCAAAGAGCTGGTGTTGAGGGACCAGGTGAGGTTCTCCTCCAGGTGGACACCCAGGAATTTTGTGCTCTTGATGATCTCCACAGAAGAGCAGTCGATGCTAAGCAGAGAGTGATTGCTCCGTGTCCTCCTAAAGTCAACAACCATCTTTTTTGTATTATTGACGTTCAGAGACAGGTTGTTGTCTTTACACCAGTCTGTTAGCCTCTGCACTTCCTCTCTGTACACTGACTCCTCGTTCTTGCTGATGAGACCCACCACGGTCGTGTCATCAGCAAACTTGATGATATGATTGGAGGTGTATGTCGTTACACAATCATGAGTCAGCAGCGTGAACAGCAGGGGACTGAGCACACAGCCCTGGGGGCCCCCAGTGCTCGGTCTGGTGGTGCTGGAGGTGCAGTTCCCGATCCGCACTGCCTGAGGTCTCTCGGTCAGAAAGTCCAGGATCCAGTTACAGAGGGAGGGGTTTAGGCCGTGCCGCCCTGAACAATTTAATTTAATTTTATTTGTATAACACTTTTACCAATAGTCATTGTCACAAAGCAGCTTTACAGAATCAAAAATGGAAATGTGTATGAAATGTAAAATGATCATATTGTCCCTGAAGCTTTCCTCTCAAATGCTGTAGCGTTTGACATTTGTTCTCACTTATTTTTCTTTACAATTTATTATAATTTTTTTAATGAACACAAAAATCATAATCTTCTGATTTAAACCTGTTTCAGCAGCGGGGATTTACCAAACAGAGCAATGTGATGAGAAAGTTCACACTGTAACACCACGTCTAAAATATACAGAAAAGTGTTTACACTTTATATACAGAGGGTGAAAAGAAGTGTGTGAACCTGCAAAAACATAAAAAGAGTAATGTTCTTTGATACACTGTTTACTACTGCCAGTATCGCACTGAAAAATCTGTGAGGTGAGAGATGATGAGACACAGTGCAACATCTACTGTAAAAGAGGAAACACACTCAGAGGATGGAAAGAATGAGACAGAAAAAGAAAGAGAGAGAGAGAGGTATACAGAGAGAGGAAGAGACAGAGGGAGAGTGATAGAATTATTATTATTATTATTATTATTATAATTTTTAAACTTTTTATTAGGAAAACTGTGTGAAAAATCCAGTCTGTGGTTCAGTCCTCACTTTACCTTCAGCTAACGTCTATTTTCATAAACCGTAACATTTTTTAAGAATTTTAGTTTTTTGCTTCACTAGACTGATGAACTTTGCTTTGTCCAGAAAGTAATCTAGTAATTTGAAGTTGCAGGAGCAGATAGAGGGCTACCTGGGGCCGTAGATCCTCTTACCCGTACAGATTGTTAATCAGTCTGCTCGTGAGGTTTTTCCTGGACTGAAACACCAAGAGATGTTTTCACACTCGATCTTCACCTCCATAACGGCACCTCCTTCACCTGTGATCCATCCTCACACCTCGCCTCTCATTGTACCTGAAGAGACAGCGTCTCCTCGCCTCCTTGCCACAAATGTAAAATCAGTCCTCTCATAATGTCAATAAAATTGTTTTCATATTCCCAATTTTATTTGATCTATTATATCCATTAAAACAACATGATTAAATGAATCGATGATTAAATTCTGTGCGAGATCTCAGCCGTACAAGCTAAAGGTCAGAGTGTTTGTGCTAAAGGCTCTTGTGGTTAGAAGTGATGTGGTTTTTTATTTGTCTCTGTAGCTGAGTATGTGTGAAAACATACACCATGACTAATGCAGGCTCTTGTCATCTGTATTAACATTAAGTATTTTTTAAAAACGTATTAATGGACAATGCAGCTAAGATGCTAATGAAAGGCTGTTAATATTATACTGATTAATTCAATTAAATTTTACTTTGTAGTGTAGCGCTTTTAACAATCGTCATTGTCGCAAAGCAGCTTTACACAATTATAAGAATTATGGAAGTTTGAATGAAATGTGAACAGTTAAGTATGATTTCACAGTATTTACACGTGAGTGTTGATGAAATGGGAATATTTGTGCTCAATGTGTCAAGGACCTTACGGGGGAGGCAGGGAACATCAGAATCAATTAGAAATACATGATGGCTTAGAAAACATTAAGCATTATTTTCAAAACATTCAAGCAATGCCCTGCGCCCTAATATGGGTGGCATTAAGTTAAATGTGGCAGAATTAGTTCTCCAATTCTCCAGTTCTTTTGGGAAAATATTTTTGTGCATTTATTCATAAAAACATGACTGCTGAAGTAACATTTCACTGTTTACAATTTATGTGGTGGTGAGCACTGCTGCCAAATCATCTCTATTCAGCAGTCTGCCAATCAGTCTTGATCAGTTAGTCAAACATGCTTTCAGGGCAATATTAAAAAATTTAAAATTGACTGTACTGTATACACACCATAAACAGTGTGCCGTGTCAGGGTTGAATCATGGAGTGTGTGTCTCTCTCTCTTCTTCGTTTTAAAAATAGCAAAACTTTGATTCCCGGTCACATATCAATCAGTGCATCACTCACTCCAAGCCAATAAGTGATGGACAGCATTCTAATCCTCTGACGTTCCTATTGTCTGGTTGACAGTACATTTGCCAAATGATGTTTGGGAAACACAGAGGGTTTGGCAATCATATACAGTATATATATATATATATATATATATATAAAATAGGTATGCTTAATCTAATATCAAAACCCTGATGTTGATGATGATGTTGATGATGTGAGTTTTATTAATTTGCTAACATCCATAACAAGTCCAATTCGTTTTCTAAGATGAAATAATTCAATTCTTGACTTTTTATTTGCTAGGTGTGAAAGAGTGGACTGTGACAGACCCAGAGTGTGACTAAAGAAGTCTTAGATCTGGAGGTGGTGCCTAAAGACTGTAAACAAACCCTCTGTGACATCACCCATAATTTTTTTTTTTTTAAAGCAGTTTTGGTGCTCAGCTGTGGGAGCTCTGGTCATCGGCATCTTGCCAGGATCCACCACTCCACCTAAACCCTGGGTAATCCCTTTCTTCAGGGTTTTGGAAGGCCAAACAGAACCTGACTGTTGGTTAGAACACGCCTACGTACCTCAGTTACCACAAGCTAGCTAGGGTTTCTTACTTAGCTAAATTGGTGAGGTGGCTCACAATAATTTATATGCTAATACATTTGATTGAACTCGGTCATCTACACCCTACACGTGGTCATTATAATTACAATGATTCCTTATCCAAATTGTCTACATGGGAAATCTAGCTATGGAGACCCAAACGTTTTTGTACCAGGCTGTAAATATGTTTATTTTTGCTGTAAATTTGGACATTTTAACAGGGATTTAGCTCACTCTACTCATTCTTTCCTCCTTCAGACACTCATATTTCTGCTCAAATTTCGGCATTGTCTGGAAGACATCTTATTTTGAATGGCAGCTCATCAACTGACACTCAACTGAAGATACCTGCTGTTTGTCCCAGGTGATTTATTGACCTGTCAGGATCTAATCGATGATGATCAACAACAGATCACTTTTTCAGTCACTGTCCGCAACCTTGAGGTAACTCTGGACCAGAGGTGGGACAAAGTCATTGTTTGGCAAGTCACAAGTAAGTCTCAATTCATTGCCCTCAAGTCCCAAGTCAAGTCCCGAATCAAGACAGGCAAGTCCACGCAGTGCACCACGTTCCCTCCGATCCTCCAGCACTGCTCGCCTCATCCCACCATCTCTCAGGGATCGAGGGCGGCATTCATCCAGGCTCTTTTCTGTTCTAGCACCTAGGTGGTGGAATGAACTTCCTCTAGATGTCCGTACATCAGAGACTTTGACTATCTTTAAACGACGACTCAAGACGCATCTGTTTCTCCAGTACTTGGACTAACACCCCACCCCGCCCAACAAAAAATACAAAAAAAACAAAAAAACCCTCTTCCCAGTTATGTTGGACTAACGGCACTTAGTTATTAACCTAGTTAACCCAGTGTAAGTATGTATCCAATGATGTAAACATTAAAGCACTTTTTGTAAGTCGCTCTGGATAAGAGCGTCTGCCAAATGCCTAAATGTAAATGTAAGTCCAGAGTCAAAGGCCAACAAGTCTCAAGTCAAGTCCAAAGTCCTACGGTTTGACTTTCGAGTCTTTTCAAGTCTTTTTAGCAGAAAAATTAAATGTATACAGATTATGTATGGTTATAAGATCTGTATTTATTAAACAAACCTTTTTTTAGGAAAGAACATTGCTCAGATACATAAAAAATACAAATGTTAGTAAATGCTAGTAGCAATGTAAAATGGTAGCACATATTCTCAATAAAGTAGGCTACTTCATACAAACAATAACATTGTTTTCTTCAGATAACATTAAAGAACTTTGCTCCCTACCTTGTGTGATACACTCACGTAGGCTACCTCATACAAACAATCCGGTGCTGTGTCGAAGTTTGTTCCCCCATCAGGATGCGTTTTTTTAGCCCCACCGCCGTGAAAAGGCCACAGGGAACGCGCATTTAGGAGAAGGCTCGCCCCTCGAAGGGTTATGCGCGGACCACTGAGGTTCTACAGAGCGCGGTAAAGAATAAAAAGGACAGTTCGTGTTTTTTAATCCCTGACGAACTCTAGCCAACAGGATGTGTTTCCCTTGTTATCTTGGACATATTTAGAATGATGAACCTCGGCTGAGTCACTTGTAGGCTGTAAACATGTCAGTATTTTGTCTAATATTTCATATCAAATATGCCTTTTCAGCAAAACCATAATGCCAAAATAGAGACCCGTCAGATACAGTCTCAAGACATTAATAATAATAATAATAATAATTATTATTATTATATATAAATTAATAATAGTTATTATTATTATATTATAATTAAATATTATATATTATAATATTAATAATAATAAGTATTATTATAATTAAATATTATTATTATTATTATTATGCGAGATAATTAGCATTTTATCCGCGTGATGTCAATTCACTAGGTCACATTATTTGAATAAACCCAAACTGCATATGAAAGAAATCAGCACTCGTAGTGGTCCATTTCTTTATATTAAATATATACTGTATTTAAAAGAAATCTTTTGATAAAATAGCATAAACAAATCATAGGTAGTGTATACCAGTGATTAAATATAAACAATACAACGCATGTACTGACATGTTTACAGCCTACAAGTGACTCAGCCGAGGTTCATCATTCTAAATATGTCCAAGATAACAAGGGAAACACATCCTGATGGCTAGAGTTCGTCAGAGGATTAAAAAACGCTAACAATTTCCTTTTTGGCCTTTACTGCGTTCTGTAGAAGCTCAGTGGTCCGCGCATATAGACAATTTTCTTTATAGCCAAACGAAACTACCTTCGGTATCATTTCACGAACTGGCGCGTGCACGTTGTTGTCACGTGTTGGACGCTGTCGAATCAAAAGAATCTACGGTACTTTGATTGGATGTCGTGCCGAATGCGCGCATGTGCTCTGTCACACACACGCGCACAGACACATAAACAGAGATAGAGCGGACCGTGTTAACATACTTTTTATCTTTGGGCTTTTTATGGGAAGTAGCAAGTCTTTACAAGTCAATAGGCGCAAGTCCAAGTGAAAGTCCGAGTTATTTATGTTAAAGTCCAAGTCGAGTTGCAAGTCTTTTTATATTTTGTCAAGTCGAGTCTAAAGTCATCAAATTCATGACTCGAGTCCACACCTCTGCTCTGGACTCTACAGCTACATGTACTATGACTCAACACTTTTTGAGTTTGCTCCACACAAGAAGAATATGCTAATGAGAGACATGCCTCACTAAAAAGAGCTTTCAGGGAATCTCTGATTGGAAATTGTTGATTAATATAAAGCTTTACTGGGTTACAAAGTGATTTTAAAGACTTAAGAAATTCACCAGCGAGGGAAATCATGGCTACTCTCCCAAAAAGTGTTCGTCCGGTCAAACCCGAACAGCACGAGGGAGGCGCATCAATGAGGTGAAGAAAGAACCCCAGCCAAAGATTTAAAAACATCAATAAAAAAAACAACAACATGATTTTGTTAGGTAAATATATTTATTTATCTTAATAATCCTTATGAACATTTGAAAGTAGGAATGTTTTCACTTTCCCTTGTGCGTAGTCAACCTTGTTCAGAAGCAAAATAAACGTAAAGATAAAAATTAAAAACTGTAACGTATTTTTCTTCATGTACACAAACAAATTTAACTCTAATGATCATACACACAGTGTGTGTTTTTTTTTCTCTCTTCTAGTAAGGATAAATAATGTTCAGTATTACTGACAACATTAACTAATTTGTCCCAACAACTTTCCACACCAGTAAATGTAACTATAAATAAATTCTTTTTAAAGCTATGAAATGGTTCCGAAAGGTGTTTTTTTTTTTTTTTTAGGAAAAGACTCATCTTCATCAGTAACTCCTTTACTTGGTATTTTCCTCCCACTGGGTTTCTAAATGGAAATGTTCTTTTCTTTTAAAGGTTCTTTTAAAGTCGGACGGGCCCGAGTCAGAGCGCAGATAAAGAGACAGCTAGACACGATGCTCAGTAAACAGGAAATTATCTCAACCCACAAAGTCTCTCCCTTCTCACATTCAGTAAGGTGTGAACTATAACACACGCAGCTTTACTGGTTCGGAAACTGTCTGAAAATCATGCATCATTTCTCTTTGGGTTACGTCTCATTCCTCTAAATAAAAGGTGTGAAGTCTGTTCACATTGACTTCCTCTTTACAAACATTTAAATTCAAATTAAAAGAAAGAAAGAAAGAACGAAACCTTCCTTGCTGCAACACTGTAGCTCATCTTTATTGTCACATACTGTATATAGCCAGACAATGGCTCGATTAGAGGAATAAAGCCAAAATCCATCCCCTCTGTAAAACAAACACCCTACCATGGCCTTTAGATTACTAATGCTGTCTGTTATAATTTGAAATATTAAAACTCTCTATGTATAAGAACTATAAATAACGGCCTTCAGCCAATCAGAATTCAATATTGTAACGCGCTGCTAACAAGCTCACGCAAGTTTGCGTCATTTCTCGCGCTGTTTACATTGAGATTTACGCTGTTTACGCTGAGAACAGTTCAAGCACAGCGTTTGACATATTTCAAAAAGAGGAGAACTAAAGTTATGATACATACTCACAGATCCTCTTAGCAGAGACGCGATGAAAATGAAGCATTCAGTTTAACACAGAGTTTTCAAACTGACTGACAGTGTAACGACGCAGAGTTCTGAACAGGCAAAGGCGCGGCCATTTATATACAGTACCCATGGTTGCCAGGCAACGCCGCAATCAGTGTGAACGCGCCAAACCTGGCGGCTTGTCTATATAACGGTCCTGATACCGCCGTACTTCGTGTGATCATTTAGGTAGCACTGTTGAGATATCAGGGCCAAAGACAAAGAAAGAAAACAAACAAACGGACAAAGCAAGAGAAAAGAAAGAAAGAAAATACAAGCGCGCAGAAAGTCAGGAGACAGAGGTAAAGACCCTAAAACACCTGCAAGAGAGAGAGAGAGAGAGAGAGCGAGAGGAAGAGCACACGCTCTTAGGTCAAGTAAAAGTTGTACACAAAAACACACAAACTCTCTCTCTATGAATCCTCGGTAAGGGCATAGACCTCGAGAGGATCTTTAGTTTTATTTTCAGTTTCCCGAGCCCCGTCGGTTCTCCGTAGGCGGCGGAGCTCTGTTTATTTTGTGTTTTCATTTTTCTTTTGTTTCCTTTTAACTTTCCTAATCAATAATTCCACGGTATCTCCAAACGGAAAGGTCTTCCCGTGCGTATCACAAGCACTCTCACAGAAGAGGTTTGGTATTTTTCATTAGACTTTGTGGCTTTATGTCATTTAGATTAAATATATTTTCAAATGGCATAATAGTAATTTGATGATTTGTGTGTGAGTTTTTTTGTTTGTTAATAAAACTGTTCTTAAAATTTTTACATATTTTGTACTAATTTTGTATGGTTAGTTGTAAAAAAAAGTGACCACACCATCCCCCTTGAATTATTTTTTATTTATTTTTATTTTATTTTAATTTTTCCCGATTTTCTCCCTAATTTAGTCGTGTCCAATTCCCTCCCATCACTCGGGGGGGGGGGGGGGGGGGTTCCCACATTAAGGTTACTTACTAAGATTCAGCCAAGAGGGCCGTGGGCTGTCACGTGTTTCCTCCGAACCACATAACAACAGCCGACCTATTTTTTTCGAACTTCTCGCTCACGCACCATTGGGGCGGCGTAACACCCTCGGATGACAGCGCTATCCGCTTCCTCTGAGTGCATGAGCTCACAGACGCCCTGAACCAGTGATCTCCAGATGATAGAGCGAGCACTTTACCACTGCCACAATCGGAGGCTTCCCTTGAAATATTTGTAAAATTCGACCACTGGCTATAAGTACTACTGTTTTTTTTAATAGTTAGATAGGCCTCAGCCATATTATTATTATTATTATTATTATTATTATTATTATTATTATTGGTATAAGTATTATTATTATCCTCTTCCACCTACTCTTTCTCTATTGCATTTATTCTGTCCAGGGTTGTGGGAAGCCTGGAGCCTATGCCAGGGGACTCGGGTCATGAGGTGGAGACACAATCACACTCAGACATTCTCTCATACACTACAGGCAATTTGGAAACACCAGCTGACCTGGACTGTTGGAGGAACCCAGAGTGCCTGAAGGAAACTCACCAAGCAAGAGAAGAACATACAAACTCTACACTCCAAAAGCAGAACTTGAACCATTGATCCTAAAGGTGAGGGGCCACTCTGTAACCTATTATTATTATTATTATTATTATTATTGTTGTTGTTGTTTTCTTTTTTATTGTGGAGAAAATACCACTTCCTCAGGGTGTTACGTGCCAACAATGGACAGCTCACTCCTGTGTGTGGTTGCTGGAGTTCTGGCTGCTCTCACGAGACATTTAACATTTAATTTTTGAACAACATTTGAGTCAGACACCACACTTTTATCCAGACCTGGGACTGACAGTAATGTTGACCTGATGACGATTGAACCCATAGCAACAAGCCTACCACAGAGTTATAGATGCCCACGGCTCAGGCCTGTATTAGAGTCACAACCCCACCACATGAAATACACCAATAAAACACATAACACCCCTCATTAAGACTCACACACCACAGCATTTTACACAGAGCGTGTCACTGCTGACTTTATGGAGCCTAAAAGTCAGATTTGCAGAAACCATGAAGTGTGTCCCATTGCAGTGTCCACGTAATGATCTCAGTGGTCCGTATCAACGCCAGCGATGACACTCCACCACCACCTGCGCTGTGCAGATACGCAGAATGCAGGTTGATACCCGCAACCTTTCACAACACCACCACAGTGTTCATATATCTGACTCTTATCAGTGCAGACATCAGTCTGATGATTGCTTATCAGCATCCTGTGAATAAAGTGTCTACAAAAACACCACAGTGCTCTTGCATGCTAGATATTCTCATGGTCACAAGGTGTTGATTAATTCTCTACAACAGCAGCTCAGACAATAGTGTAGGTTTACATACAGTATGTTATCCTGCTCTAATACAATATCTCTCCTATATTAATGGGTCAGTCACATGGACGTGTACAGCGTGTCCCAGTGGATGCTCTGGGTTTAAAATGTGCCATGTGCTGTGGTATAGGAACAACAAAACATCTTCAGTTATAGAAAAATAAGCATCAGGTTGGTATGGGCTTACCGCCTATTACAGTACTAGTTTACTATTATTATCATTATATTATTACTATTTTTATATTAAACTTATTTTTAATATAATGTTATATCATATGTTAATGAGAATTTTTTTTCAGCAATTAATGGAGGAAATAAAAACTGTTTAACAAACTTGTACTAAACCTGGTCTCTGATGCAAATCTGAATGCTAACAAACAAGCTAGCTAGCGAGACCACCAGAGGGTTTTTTAAATGGGCCGAAGAACTAAATTTAGGTGTTGAACCAACCAAAGCTTCCTGTGTTACTGTATTAATGTATAGTACAGAGCGAGAGAGAGAGAGAGAGAACAAATCAAATGTACTTTCCTTACTGTCTGAGGAAAGAGATTGCTTGTTAGCCAACAAGCTAAAATGCATGTTAGCTTACTGGCTAGTTACTTCTTAGTTAATTACTTTTACTGAAAATTACACAGAGCTAATTTTTCATACAAGAACTAAACATTTAATCTGTTTGGAGCTGCTGCAACGGTGGAGGGCAGAAAGTGCAAAAGGCAAAATAATGTAAATGTTTGTTTTATTAAAGCTACATCATAAAAAAGTTCAATATGGTTTTATCCATCGATAAAAAAATATACTCGTTTTTTTATATATATATTTTTTGTTCTTTTCCACTATTTCATAAAAATATATCTTATATAAAATGCACAAACATCATATATTTACATACAGTGTAAATTACATTTTGAAATAATACTGGGACACCAAACGGGACAATAAGTGCAGGTAGAATTCAAGTATGGACAAATGTATGGACAATGTAAAAACGACAGACATGAACCATCCAGAACGTCCACATTTACCTCAGACATGTTTACTGTTTGCTGAATAAAATCACTGCACTGCTAAGGACAGTGAGATGGTGAGACAGTGAGACAGTGAGACAGTGAAAAGGTGAGACGGTGAGACAGTGAAAAGGTGAGGCGGTGAGACAGTGAAAAGGTGAGGCGGTGAGGCGGTGAGACAGTGAAAAGGTGAGGCGGTGAGACAGTGAAAAGGTGAGGCGGTGAGACAGTGAGAAGGTGAGACGGTGAGACAGTGAGACGGTGAGACAGTGAAAAGGTGAGACAGTGAGACAGTGAAAAAAAACATTTATGCCTAAGATTATGAATTCGCTAACTATTATTAAATGTTTAATAGCGATTTTTATATAAATAAAGTTAGAGCCAGCTACATTTACCTCAGATAAAGTAGAAAAATAATTATTATTAGATAATTATTTTATTATCATCTGCATCCATTCTAACTAACACATGTCCCCCCTCAGTTTAAAAGCTCTGCTGAGTTCACCACTGAACTAAAAGTGCACTTTGTTGTTGTTTGGTGTCGTTTAAAGACACACTTTGAAGTGGGTGCGAAACCGTGGCTTCGCTTCAGTCTGAAGTGAGAGAGTGAAATGTTCCGAATCTTACACCATCAGCATGACTGAGACTGAATGCGTTTCTTGCTGGACTCGTACGCCGGGTTGGTGAGTGCAGTCATGGTGTTGCTACGCATGACCTCATACACACCGTTCGAGGGCTGGCGCCGCGGTGTGTCATTTCTACGATCCGTACACATCCTCACCTGCAGAGACAAACAGAGAGAGAGAGAGAGAGAGAGAGAGGAGAACATAAATGTTCAGAATTCTCTTTTAAGCAACAATTATGTGAGACTGTGTGTGTGTGTGTGTGTGTGTGTGTGTGTGTGTGTATATACCAGTACAACCACCAGAATGATCAAAGTGAAAATGAACATCCCGGCAAGTATGTAGGCAAACTTCTTCCAAACACATTCTTCTTTATACTCCTTTATATCACCTTCCTCTTTACATGTGTGTATAATTTCTGTAAAAGACACAAACCGCTGATAAAATATAATGTACAAACCTGTTGTTTTTTTTTGGCAAAATGGTTGACAAATTGACTAAAATAAAGAAGCCCTCATTGTTTACAGATGTTATCCAGATGTTACTGTAGCTGTTGAATAAGGGGAGACCTGATGGTGAGTAAGAACTGGCCAAAGCAAAATAAGGGAGACAGTCAGAGTAGAGTGATACACAGACACTGTGTGAATATGCTTGTACTCATGCACTTTATGTAGCCCAGGGTTTTAGTATAATTTATAAAATCTGTAATATATTAGAGTAAACAGCCTGTAGTTTTATGCAGCACCATGGTCTTGGAGGAGTGTCGTCATGTTTCAGTGTGTACTGTACCTGCTGTGCGGTTGAAATGACAACAAATGTCACTTGATTTAAAATGTCCCAGAACATCAGCACTCTTGGAATGCTACGTGTCTGATTGCTAGACCGAATCAAACTGTTACATAGAATAAAGTTTACTGTATATACTGTATTATAATGATAATCAAACTCTTCTGCTTACCTGGTTGGACGAAGAGAAACGTGTCAGTACTGTTGGTATTTTTATCAAATTTGTTAAATCTGCACCAGTAAAATCCCATGTCGTGCTTGCTCACGTTCCTGATGGACACGGAGAAGTCTCGAAAGTCCCTGTTTGTCTCCACTCTGTCTTTGTAGGGTGTCTCAGGAGTGAGGGTTTGTTTAAGACCATAATAGTACAACACTGTCTCCTCTTTACTGCTGTATAAGTTTTGGAGGATTGTAGAAGAGTAGAGCGAACAGTAGAAGTGTAAGAGATGTTAGATTGTAAATAAAATAATAAACCTAGAAAACATTATAGCATTTAATGTACATAATGTAACGGTCTCCTGTGTGAGAGAGAGAATTCCTGATGCAATAAAACACACACTTACGTCTCCTCTCGCTGTGTGTACAGGTAAACTCCATGCTGATCTGGGTTTGTGATGCTGCACTTGATGGTGACATTTTCCCCAATGCGCACAAGCATGTGTTCACACCGTCTCTTGCCCTCTACACACAACCACACTTAAACTGTATATTATATTTAAATACATAACTTGCATACACATATAAACATCAACAGATCAAATCTTATTTACCCTTTAGGTAAACATAGCATAAACAGAAAAATAGATACCTAACAATAATAATCTAAATTATAATAATCAATTATAATAATGATTAAAAATTACATCAGCTTTAAAATATTAATAGAGATATAAAGCACTAATAAACCATGCATTACTGATTCTAAAAGTCGTTCATTAATTATTACACTAATAAAAATAAAAAAAGCTGAAAAGTAAATTAGCTAATAACATTGAAATGTAGGATTTTTCATGTGTGTATACTTTCTTTAACACTTTAAATAACTGTCCTAATTTGTTTAAGCAGTTATAATTTATAAATTAATAACCAGAGCAACCGAGCTTAACACTGCTAAAGAAAATCAAAAGATGATCCACTCTGTTAGACTTAATACTAAATACTTTCAAAATCATCCTAAATCAGTCCCATGAGACAAAATCCCACTAAACACACACACACACACACACACACACACCTGAACAGTACCCTGAGTGGAGCGACACACAGAGCAGGGCGAGCGCGTGTAGTGGAAGACGCTTCATCTCTTCTGCTGCAAAAACACGTCCCTCAAAGGCTTTTAAGTCACAAAGAAGAAGCACACACACACACACACACACACACACACACACACACCACATTACGCCCACAGCCCCTCCACTCCACTGCGTGTGTAATTTCCTTTTGCCTGTTACTGTAAATAATTTAATAGGCATCTTACAGTAAGTTTCTGATTTACTGCTGTTATTTTTTTTACACACACACACACACACACTTCTATCTGTACTGACACTTCTGGGGCATTTTAATGTAAGAGAAACGATTTTAAAAGCTGGAGTGTCATGTTCAGTACCAGCTCGAGAATTGACAGGTAATAACTAAGCCCCGCCCCTTTTAGAGTTGGAATAATCAAAGCACAAAAACATGCTTTTCGTGGGAAGAGTGTCTAACGAAGACTGAGAGAAGCCCAGGGTCACTGAGTGTGTATCAGCACAGGCGTTCATCATGCAGGCTCGACTCCACTCACGAGAAACACTTATAAACAAACAGGGCTTTATTCTAGTGAGGTGTTTAATCATTATTAATAAATTATAAACTAACACTATCCGATATGATTAACTCTATCCTACATACTGCTGCTCTATAGATTATTAGAAGTGGATCCTCAGGGAACACCTCTTATGTTTATTGTTATTTTAAAAGTGCCAAACTTTGGTGATTAATGTGGGTCGTACACACACACACGCCTGAACCGAGGCAGCTCATTAGTCTGAGTGTAAGTAGTCGTGTGTTTAGTCTGAGTGTAAGTAGTCGTGTGTTTAGTCTGAGTGTAAGTAGTCGTGTGTTTAGTCTGAGTGTAAGTAGTCGTGTGTTTAGTCTGAGTGTAAGTAGTCGTGTGTTTAGTCTGAGTGTAAGTAGTCGTGTGTTTAGTCTGATTATTTAGTAGTCGTGTGTTTAGTCTGATTATTTAGTAGTCGTGTGTTTAGTCTGAGTGTAAGTAGTCGTGTGTTTAGTCTGAGTGTAAGTAGTCGTGTGTTTAGTCTGAGTGTAAGTAGTCGTGTGTTTAGTCTGAGTGTAAGTAGTCGTGTGTTTAGTCTGATTATTTAGTAGTCGTGTGTTTAGTCTGAGTGTAAGTAGTCGTGTGTTTAGTCTGAGTGTAAGTAGTCGTGTGTTTAGTCTGATTATTTAGTAGTCGTGTGTTTAGTTGATCTGTTTGGTGAAGTTGTTGTGAATATTCTCTGTCTCTGAGTCATGCCAGTTTCCTTATTTCCTTTTGTTTTGTAAGGTTTCTGTTTTGGTAACCTGTTCTGTTCTGTTTTTGTCATAGTTTCATAGTTAGCTCTTTTAAGGTTCCATGGTTATAGTTTGGTTGTTTATGTTTCGTTTTCATTATTAAAGACTTTCAACAGCTTCACATCTGCAATTATGCCTCGCCTACAGCCGTGACACGTGTAGCCCTCAATTGTGCATGAAGCATTTGGCCGGGTCTCCCGAGCAGAATGCAATTATCTTAACCTCAGTGCAAAATGCACTGTTTTTACTTTATGATCTTATGATTTATGATCTTTGGTAGAAGCATGACATGTCCAAAGAGCATAAAAAAATAGTTTTTTCATAAATAAGATGGATCCCCATGTTTCCCCAATCTGTTGCGAATGTAAATCTGAGAATGATACTCTTCTTTACTGTTTTTGGTCATGTGTTAAACTACAGGGTTACTGTAGATGGACAGATCCAGAGTACCGTAAGTTTAAAAGATGAGTGTCCGAATTCTGTTTTAAGTTGAAGTAAGAGAAGAAGAGTTATTGCTTGTTGTGTCCGCCGCACCTCCAGACACTTACTGGCTGGGTAACATTATACAGTGTGTTTATAAATACAATCTGTACAAATGTCAGGTGTATCAGTGAAGTATGTACTGGTTAAAGTCAGTCAATGCTCTGTCTGTTTCAGGACTCAGGAGCGCATGTTACGCTTAATTTAAAGCAGCGGAACGCTTAACTCTGCATCATTTGGTGTCAATATCTCTTTGCTTATTTATTTATATTGTGGGCACAAATCTTTCATGATTGTTGATAACTATACAGTAATAACTCAGTATTATAGTTAATATATAATGAAATTAATAAAAGGGAATTTAAAACTATCTGACTTTCCTATAAAAGGGGACAAACTAATTAATGCAACTTGTTTAATTTAAAAGATAGATAGGAACAAACAAAAATTCTTATTTTACATTTTTTTAATGACACAACGAGAACATATTGAACTTTAAAATCAAATGTTGTGTTGGAAGACTTGCTATGAAAATCATATTCTTTCTGCTTGGCAACATTCTCTCCCTGATATACCCCACATATCACACATGGCAAAACCATCTAAATCAGGCCTATTTAACTTCATTCTTAAACTGGGGGGTGGCTGGGGGGACGGGGGTTACGGGGGGGGGGGGGGGGGGTGGGGGGGGGTTAAAGCTGGACGAGTGAAATTCTGAGGAAGAACAAAGGACGCCCCCCGAAGCAGTGGAGCCAGGGGAAACGAGCCGGCATCAGGAACAGGCTGAGAGCCCGTGCACACCGCAAGCCTCTGCCTAGCATCCTGCTCGCCAACATCCAGTCGCTTGAAAACAGGCTTGATGACCTCAGGGCCAGGGTAAAGATCCAGAGAGACATTCGGTCCTGCAATATCCTCTGCTCCACCAGGACATGGCTGAAACAACAGCTGGTGAAACAGGACATTGTTCCTCTCACACGCTCCTGCACACCCATCCTGGAACCACTAGGAAAAAGCTGCATGAAGCACTCACACAGCACCTGCCACAACACTGGGGCACTGCACTTATTGTGGCAGGAGACTTTAACAGCGTCAACCTCAAACACGCAGCGCCGAACTTTTATCAGCATATCACCAGTCCCACTAATAGTGAGAGGACACTGGACCATTGTTACAAAAAAAAAAAAAAAAAACGACTACAAAGCCCAACGTTGACAGCTAAAAGCCTGAAGCAGGTAGTTTCAACTCAGAGGGAGTTTGCACGCTGGATGGACCAATAGTGGAACATGTTCTGGCACAGCTCTGATGACATCAACGTATTTACGGAAGTGAATGTGGGATTTATTGGGAGACTAGCGGATGATACCAAGCAAAAAATGACCATCAGAACGTTTCTCAATCGGAAGCCGTTTTTAAATTAGACCATCCGCGACGCTCTGAGATCTCGCACCGATGCCTATAACACAGGACTTGGGTGACATGGACTCATACAAGCTAACCCAAGGCAAAATGAAGAAGATGATGAGAGTGGAGTGATAATTGTAATTTTTTCAGTTATATTCATAAAACCTACTTACCTGACTGGACTAACAGACACGTCCGCTCCCTGCAGGTACAGTACAGTATATACAGTACATCATTCTGTTTGCTATATCAGTACATCACTCTCTTCTACTGATCATCATCATCATCATCCAGTGTGCTAATGTAACACCTCCACAGTAGGACTGATCACCTGGTGCAAAGATCAGTATCATCTACAGGAGGCTGAAAACTTCTCACAGCTCAACGACGCTTCCTGTACGAGGACGAGATGAAGGTGGTCGGCTGTGGGAGGAAGAGGAGGAGGAGCTACAGAACTCTTTCTCAGCAGAAGCCCTATAGAGAGAGTATCTCTCACCTCCTGATCTCTCACACACAGTGGCATCTACTCCCCCCGCACACACACTCTCACACCCAGCTGCATCTAAACTTGGATTGCTTTAACACATCACACACTCCAACTAAGACATTTATGTTTCCTGTACATATCAGACGAACTTTTATAAAATGTAAAATTTTCAGCAGAATATATATACTGTATATACACACACACTACCGTTCAAAAGTTTGGGGTCACTTGCAAATTTCCGTGTTTTTGTTTAGTGATTTATTTTCTACGTTCTACAACAATACTGGTGATTTCAAAACTATAAAATAACACATATGGAATTAGGTAATTACGTAACAACAACAAAGACAAGAGTTAGTTGTTATTTTAAGACACAGAGGTCGGCCTTTCTGTAATAGTTCTTGCGAGAACAGTATTGTCAAGTGCATTTGCAAAATCCATCAAGCACCATAATGAGACTGGCTCCCATGAAGGCCGTCCCAGGAGGACAAGACCAAAACCTACCTCTGTCTCAGACGAGAAGTTCATTTAGAGTTATCAGCCTGAAAAATGACCAATTAACAACCAGCACCTTAGATTAGAGGCGTTATGAAGTCTTTACAGAGCAGAAGTAGCAGAAACATCTCACCATTAACTGTTCAAAGGAGATTAATGCATTTGTTGGACGCCTTCAGCATTCCTTTACAATGTAGAAAGAAATAAAAATCAGGAACCATCATGGAGTACTTTTTTTTCTTTCCACTGTGTACTGCCCTTCACTATGAGTTTGACGTGATGACAATGATGATTCTGATAATACTACTTGTTGTTATGCACTAACAGACATACCAATACTAATAAGGGCTACTGAGGGGGTCAACGCAATAAGAGTTAGTGTGTTAGTGCTAATAACACGCATGGAAAGACCTTCTCATTTGTAGATACTGTAGCATGGGATTATTCATTGGTTACTAAAAGAGAAACTAAAGAAAACTAAAAACACAAAATAAACAGAGCTCTGCCGTCTTTTTGACAACGATGGGGCTTTAAAAAATAAAATAAAACTTGCATCCTTTTGGGCCGTTTGCCCTTACTGAGGATTTATGTGTGATTTTGCCTTTGTGTCGTCTTGAACATGAACACACACTTTGTCTTTGGCCCTGATACCTCTATCAGTGCTATCTAATGATGGCACAAAGTGCGCAGGTATCAGGACGCTTAAATAGACACTCCACCAGATGAAGCACGCTGATTGCCTATGCGGCAGGGTCGCCTGGCAACCACATGTCTAGATGGCTGATGGCTTACCGCTGCCCGTTCTGAACTCTGTGGGGTAGCAGCCTGCGGATCTGCGCGAGCATTCTTGCATGGTTCTGCCACCCGTGAGACTCATTACAGAATTCATGTTCTGCTTTAAACAGGTGTTGAGTTTATTGATTTCCACTAGAGGGCAGCAACGACACTCATTTCACACTTGTTTACACATGCTGGAGCAGTCTGAGTAAACATTCTAATGCCTACCAACTAACATTTATTATCTATAAATACATAATACAAAAACAGAAGCAATAAAAGACAAAACCACCAACTAACAAGAGACTGGACAAAAACAGACCCTAAAACTACTAAACTGTCTTCAAGAATCAACAGTGAAGTGTTCCATAATCTCAGAGCTGGGAGAGAAAACGATCTGTGCTCAAGTCTTTATATCCAAATGATTAGAAAGTAATTGCAAAAGGTAAACTAACAGGTGAAAGGTCTGTGAATGAATAGCTGAGGATCTTTCGCCAAAACAAAGAGATACGGCAAAGATCATCAACATCAAGGTCAGCCAGGCAAACAATCTGTGTATAATACAGTAATCAGAGTCTCTTTTCCAGAGTCCTGAATTGTCATTATTAAATCCAAAAGCAGGCAGGAAAAAAGCCTGTTTTTGTTTAGAAATTGGAAACCGGAAATCTTGAATGTCGTAAACATTTAGAGAAAGCAAGAATAGAATTTAAAGCACTTTCACTATTTACCCTATGAAAAAGGAGGTTTACCAGTCTCTCAGTAAGATGAAGGCCATGGCATACCAATGAGCAGTGTGGTTTAATTAGAAAGAAAGCATTTAACTGTACAATCAGGGAAACAGCAACAGAGATATATTTTGCATCATTTAAGTGGAATTGCATTATCTCCAAATCTCAAACCTCTTATGCGTCAGCAATTGTGGTTATTTGCAAAAAGTGAGGATGTGTGTCAATTATCGAACATTAACTAAAAGAACTCTAGGGCACCTGCAACGTTTCAATCACTAATAAAGAGAATCATTGGAGACATGAAATTTCTGGAAGTATAATGATGTGGGTCTTGTGAGGGGCAGATCCACAGGGAAATACATCACCATGTTCTAAACAGACCGATCTGTGAGTTCTAAAAGGCAGATTTGTAGTCACCCTCATGTGCAGTTCCTACTGTAGGCTCTGTGTTGGAGAGATGCGCCACACCTGGCCATGCGTCTACTTTAAAGGGGTCATACAGCACTACATGCACTTTTTTAAGCTGTTTGGACTGAACTGTGTGTTAGGAGAGTGTGTACACAACCACTCTACGATGATAAAGAGCCGCCCAGTGGTTTTCTTTTCATTTATTACAGTAACATCCCCCTTCTGAAATCAGGCCAATCACAAATGCCTGTAGATGTGACGCCAAACCGACAGAGGCCGCTCCTACACTAGTTGATTGACACTGGTGTTTTAGCAAAGACCCGCCCCGAGTGAGAAGAAGCTGTCGGCCATTGTTTTTCTTCGCTGGAGCAAAATGGCGCCTAAGCGAGTGTTGTGTACAGTTGTTGGGTGTAATAGCGAACACAGCAGTCGTCATTCACTACCTAGGGTTAGTGACCTAGGGTACCTGCCTAGGGTTAGGTATCTGAGCCACTGAGGACGCAGTGGCTGAATTTAGTTTTTAAAGCTAACGACCCCGCTGATTTACCTAAATGTGTTCATGTTTGCGATAATCATTTTTCACCAGACTGCTTTATAAACGCGGGTCAATATAAAGCAGGTTTTACTAGGAAGCTGCTCCTAAAAATGGATCTGTACTAACGCTTCGTGTTCCTGCTTCATCTTCACCAGGCTCAGTGAGTGTGATTCCTTTTACTATGACTCTTTGCAGATCGCCTATTCTAATAATCACGATGAATGCGGAGTGTAAGTTAACTTACACTCTCATAGAACATGGTTATGGCTTCTTCTCTATGTACATCCGTCTCTATATAATCCCTAATCGCCCGTTTATAATAAACAATGCATTAAGGTGATTGTCTAGTTGCAAACTGTGTACGTAGTCGGAAAACTATATTATGCTTACCTTTGTTACGTTAGATGGTTTATAACGATGTCTGTCGAAGATTAAGAAGTCATGTAAACACATCAGTAAACACATCGCGTCCGTATCTCTCTCAGTAAGCTTCTCCTGTTTTTGTTGTTGTTGCTCGCGGCAGCGTAACAGCCCGTTAATTCATTCCCATGCAGTGATGAGAGACAAATCAAGACGATGCATGTCCATTCTTTTAATTTCTGCGTTGTCAAGCGATATTACAAACTTCCGCGTAGGTTCCGTACTTAAATCAAATCAAAAACGACTGAAGAAAACAGGCTCGGGCTCTATATTTCAGCGTTTTCCAGTTTGGACTGCATTACCCACAAAGCACTGCGTTGTGGGCAATGCTTTGTGGGTAATGCAGTCCAAAGCATTGCCCGCACTGGACTACACTTCCGTGGCTATACCCCACGTGTGTTGTGAAGACACGCCCCACAGAACTGGGGGGGGGGGGCGGGCTCAGCAGAGGTCATAAGCATTTAAATTAGCATGTACTGAAACAGGTTGCTGAGAACAGAGCTAGTTTTTACCAGGTAAAAGTAGTGTTTTTTTTACACAATCCTTTTGAATTTTTTATTAACGTATAATACAAACTTTTCATTAGGACCCTAAGGATCATATTAACTTTTAATGAAAAATATGATGTGTAGGACCTTTAAAGCCCACGTCCCAGGTGTGATTATTTTAGTAGGTAGCACCAGGTATGGGAACATGATGCTCCAGTAATAGGGTCAAGTTTAAGTGCTAGATCCAAGACAAAGACTATCTCAAGTATGGCGTTATATTCCTGCCACAATTTTGAGCGCGGGGTTTGACATTTTGAGAGCAGACAAAGCACTCTATGCGCAGACCAACTTGAGCAGCGCTGCTCGAATCACAAACCTGAGCGACTCTGATAGAAATAGGCCCCGCCCACCACCATATTACATTTTACCGCGCTGGGATGCGCACGTACAAACCAGGCATGGCAAGGCAGAAACAATATTAAACAGTCCTGACATTTTAAATAAAAGTCGTCAAACACTGCAGTTTTCATAAAGGAAAAATAAACATAATAAATTTAATAAAGTTTAACTTCATAATGTCTGCCAATATCGTTATAGCCTAAGTATAAAAAAAAACTGCTTTCACTTTGTGCACTCTAAACCACAACGGAAAATTGTGGATAAAATGTAATATGGTGGTGGGCGGGGCCTATTTCTATCAGAGTCACTGCCCAGTGGGTCGCTCAGGTTTGTGATTCGAGCAGCGCTGTGTCAAGTTTGTGTCAAAATTTATATATATATATATATAAGAGATTTTCTTGTATTTTTTGCGACATATTAAGCCCCAAAGATATGAGCTTGCAAAGGTAGTAAAACCAAAAAATATGTCAAATTAGATGTAAAAATAAAAATAAAAGTTGGTCTTAATTGAAAAGTGTTTTTCATTAGTTCACACTACCTATTCTGGAGATGGCATGTAATTCAGGCCAGTCACATCTACATTGGGTATCTTCAGTGGAAGCACCATGTTAATATCCTCAGGGGTTTAACATCATGTGTAAATGTTTCATTCGTTGATTTTCACCATCTCAAGCTGGGCACCCTTGGATCCTGTAGTTAGTAACTACTGCTCTACCGTGTAGGAACCTGGACAAACACAAACACAAACACACCCAGGC
Organism: Clarias gariepinus; assembly: GCF_024256425.1. Taxonomy (NCBI): domain Eukaryota; kingdom Metazoa; phylum Chordata; class Actinopteri; order Siluriformes; family Clariidae; genus Clarias; species Clarias gariepinus. The sequence goes on from NC_071105.1 coordinate 40,178,749, forward strand.
ACACACACACACACACACACACACACACACACACACACTCAGAAGATCAACATCTGGCAATATCACACACCGACATGCAATTGATTTTTTGCACAATATTTATTAGCTGTTATTTGAGCAACTCCTACTTCAGCAGGAAAAGTTTACTGTTCTTCATCTATCATCTCTCGGACAATTCAATTGCACTTTCTCACCTTATTATCACAGAGTTTTGCGTTGTGTTGTGTTGTTGATCCTGCGCTTTGTTGTTTGTTTTGTTGTCTTTTACTGTCAAGTTTCTGTCTTATATATACTTCTTACATAGTTTTCATTTATGGTGCTAATTAAGTGTCTTAGCTAGTCAGCTAATTAAGTGTCTTAGATAGTTAGTTTTGTTCATTATGTTGTTAATTTAATCTGAACACGGTTCCGTTTCACCGTGTCCTGAACTGTATATGGTTGAAAGGACAATAAAAGCCGACTTGACTTGCCTGTGAAGCCTGGTGGTAGTAGCATCATGTAGAGAGTTACTGCTTTGGATTGTCTCACTTTTCCTGTTACCCTGTTTTATGCTACAGCTTTAATGTGTTTGTCAGGTGTTTTAAATAATAATATTTGGTTTTTGCTTTTGTTAAACAGTCATGTTTAAGCTGAAGTTATCAGTCAGACCACTCACATCTCCTGCAGCATCGAGGACCGAACTGAGCCTATTGTTAGTAAAGTAATCATTTTTCCAGGAGTGGAGAAAAAAACTCTGTTTCTTATTTCAACCATCTGAGGAGACTCTCGATTTAAACTTGAAAGCTTGCCATCATTACAGCTTCATAGCACTGTGATCTGAGCGGAGCACTATACAAATAAAATTGAATTAAATCTCAGATGAAGATGCATGGCAGGTATCACGTCAGGACCAACCAGGGTCACAGGTAAGAGAAAAATGTCATCTGGTTCACTTTATCTCACGATTACAGAGTCACAACTGTCACTTTCTGAATTTGATTGTACCTTTCATGTCAGCTGACCCAAGGACCTCTTAATCTAAATTTTTTAGGGTAAGTAAAGCACCCCCATTATAACCTCTAAGCCGAAAGAGATGGAGAACGGTGGAGCTTCAGAAGCCTCGGATTGACCTGGACACCTTTCCGGCACGTCATCGTCAACTAAGAATCTTATTTAATCTTACTTTTTACTTACTTAGTTTAAACTTATTATAGTGTACAATAATCTGTTTAAAAACTGTTCCACAGATTAATACTATAGCAAGTTCTTTATAGAGTATATTATACAACAGTAATGAGTACTAAATGAGTAATCTTATAGCCTGAGTGGTGATATAGAGCATAACAGCACTGTGCCGTGTAACCATATGTATGAGTGGGCGTGTCCCAGGTGTTGTCCAGTGGTTAATGACACTAACTGTGTGTCTCAGCGTGGGTGAGAGTAGGTCTGTACGGCCCGCAGTACTGAGGAGAGAGCATCTGTCTGACTAAACCCACATTCACACCCAGTCACAGAAGCACTTTCAGTAAGAACACACACCTGATCTGACATCAAAACGTTAAGTCATCTTAAACAATCTGTCTTCTTAGTAACTGCTGTCAAGTTGGTCTGAATCGCTTTTAAACCGTCTGTGTTTTTCTGTTTACTGCTACCTCGAGCTACAAAGCTAACTAGCCCCTAATATAAGGCTGAATCCCAAATCCCTCTCTAATCCCTGATTAACGGCACTACTTGGTGTGTGGAACAAGGGGTTGGACATCCTTAATGCTATTTGGGATTCGACCCCGGAACCCAGAAGTAAACAGAGCTGATATTCTAAAGTGTAAAGATAGTAAATCTGATGGGTTTCTCAGGACCGTCCACCACCTCCATGGTTTATTCTCCTCACCTTTTGGTTACAGAGTACCGCTAAGAGTTTACAACTTGCTCGTTAACTGTTGGTCGGCAGCTCCGCCAGTTGCAGTTAGTTAGTTTCGCAAGGTGCGGAAGGATGTTTTGGTGAAGCAAAAAAAAACAAATCATAATCTGTTATTAATAAATAGTGTTTGTGGAACTGTTGTGTGAAAATAAAAATTTCCCACACAAGGTCGTGCTGTTGTGCTGATTATCTTCAGTAAGTCAGTACAGATTTCTATTCAAGGTGAATTCAGTTTTATTTATATAGAGCTTTAAAAAATGGTCATTTTTGCAATTGAGATTTACAGAGTCAAATAAAAAATAGATATAAGTTTAATAAGTGTTAGATAATAAGATGATTCACTCAAAAGAAGTCCAAATATTGAGTAAAAGCTCTTGCTAAGATGAAGGAATTGGAATAAAACAACGTACAATGTGCTCCTTTACAGAGTTGGGTGTATCGCGTTACTGTGATCTAATACTCTTGTCCTGATAACTCAGTAATGTAACGCATTCCATTTTAAATGCATGTAATTTAATTACAGTTACCAATAACATTAATAACAACTGGTTGAGGCGTAACTTATAAGTAACGCAATTATTAATCTGATTAATTTTTTATGTAATAATCAGTAATATAATCAAATTACACTTTTAAAGTAGTAATTAGTAATTTGTAGTAGATTTTTTTTTTTGAGTAACTTACCCAACACTGCCCCTCAATATGTGGCACTACAAACTGGCTGGGAAGTCTCAGAGTCGGACCAATAAGGTAGGGACCAGACTTTAGCTAGCTATTGTGCTGTTTAACGCCGTAAACCTTCACTTAGTCACTCGACTTCTCATCAGGATGGTAGTGCACACTACAGTGCGTCTTCCTAGTGCAGACCTACTGGGTCACCAATTAATCTAAGCAATCTCAGAGTGTATTTAGGAAGGAATATGATGTTCCCAACGCACACTTAAAGTGTTTTTCAGAGGATGGAACAGAAACTGAAAACGATGGGATTATTGATCGCTTCTCATAGTGGAGGCTGTCCGAAAATGTTGCAGGACACAATTGGTACAATTGGTCGCCTAATAGCAGTCGCCTACGAAATCTCTGTGATATCCTGGCTGATATGTTCATGATTGCATGTAATAAAATTAATTACACCAGCAACCTACATCCTTGATTAAGGCAGTTTGAGACAAAATACAGTCAAGTCTAATGGAAAAAAAAGTGACGACTACAATCAGATACTTTAACCAAAGCAACTTACATTTGAAATACATACAAGTTAGTGCAAATGGCTTTATTTAATTTAAACCTAAACAGCTCGGACTTTTAACATTTACAAAGTTTACAGGTGTTTAAAAAAGAAATGTAACTACAAGAGAAAATTGTGTGATTATCATTGTGTGATTATCATTGTGTGATTATCATTGTGTGATTATCATGCTTAAACACATGCAAAGTGTGCTTGTTTTGATTCCTGAATAAACTGATTAAACCAACTGACCTTAAATGAACATGGTGCCCTAAGGGGCTGTTCACAACAAAAAACTAAAAAGTGTATAAATCTCCAGCTGTGCTGCCTTCTCCTTCTTTCCAGAGTGCTGTTGTGCTTTTGCTCTTGTGGCATCTTTCGTTGCTAGGTAACAATGAGCACATGAATTACAGTTCCACTGTGGCATTCGAAAAAGTTGTGATAATTTATCTTGCTGTACAAGGATGTGCAGGGAAAACGCAGAGTCGTCGTGACGGGGTGTTTAGCTATTGTGAGCGCATTTGTTGCACATCTCCATTTAAGAAAACAGAATTGGGCACACACAAGGTGCAAAGTGTCAACAGTCAAAATACACAGTAGCCTAGTCTGAGAAATGCCACTGTCTGCGTTCAATCATCGGCCTTTTCTTTGCATATTTACTGTAGATAGTGATATACTCATCGCACAGGGGACTTGATGTACACAGACACAAGAAGCGGAAGGTGATGTGTATTTATGTACAGTGGTGTGAAAAACTATTTGCCCCCTTCCTGATTTCTTATTCTTTTGCATGTTTGTCACACAAAATGTTTCTGATCATCAAACACATTTAACTATTAGTCAAAGATAACATAATTGAACACAAAATGCAGTTTTTAAATGATGGTTTTTATTATTTAGGGAGAAAAAAAAATCCAAACCTACATGGCCCTGTGTGAAAAAGTAATTGCTCCCCTTGTTAAAAAAATAACTTAACTGTGGTTTATCACACCTAAGTTTAATTTCTGTAGTCACCCCCAGGCCTGATTACTGCCACACCTGTTTCAATCAAGAAATCACTTACATAGGAGCTACCTGACACAGAGAAGTAGACCAAAAGCACCTCAAAAGCTAGACATCATGCCAAGATCCAAAGAAATTCAGGAACAAATGAGAACAAAAGTAATTGAGATCTATCAGTCTGGTAAAGGTTATAAAGCCATTTCTAAAGCTTTGGGACTCCAGCGAACCACAGTGAGAGCCATTATCCACAAATGGCAAAAACATGGAACAGTGGTGAACCTTCCCAGGAGTGGCCGGCCGACCAAAATTACCCCAAGAGCGCAGAGACAACTCATCCGAGAGGCCACAAAAGACCCCAGGACAACATCTAAAGAACTGCAGGCCTCACTTGCCTCAATTAAGGTCAGTGTTCACGACTCCACCATAAGAAAGAGACTGGGCAAAAACGGCCTGCATGGCAGATTTCCAAGGCGCAAACCACTTTTAAGCAAAAAGAACATAAAGGCTCGTCTTAATTTTGCTAAAAAACATCTCAATGATTGCCAAGACTTTTGGGAAAATACCTTGTGGACCAACAAGACAAAAGTTGAACTTTTTGGAAGGTGCATGTCCCGTTACATCTGGCGTAAAAGTAACACAGCATTTCAGAAAAAGAACATCATACCAACAGTAAAATATGGTGGTGGTAGTGTGATGGTCTGGGGTTGTTTTGCTGCTTCAGGACCTGGAAGGCTTGCTGTGATAGATGGAACCATGAATTCTACTGTCTACCAAAAAATCCTGAAGGAGAATGTCCGGCCATCTGTTCGTCAACTCAAGCTGAAGCGATCTTGGGTGCTGCAGCAAGACAATGACCCAAAACACACCAGCAAATCCACCTCTGAATGGAAGAAAAACAAAATGAAGACTTTGGAGTGGCCTAGTCAAAGTCCTGACCTGAATCCTATTGAGATGTTGTGGCATGACCTTAAAAAGGCGGTTCATGCTAGAAAACCCTCAAATAAAGCTGAATTACAACAATTCTGCAAAGATGAGTGGGCCAAAATTCCTCCAGAGCGCTGTAAAAGACTCGTTGCAAGTTATCGCAAACGCTTGATTGCAGTTATTGCTGCTAAGGGTGGCCCAACCAGTCATTAGGTTCAGGGGGCAATTACTTTTTCACACAGGGCCATGTAGGTTTGGATTTTTTTTCTTCGTAAATAATAAAAAACATCATTTAAAAACTGCATTTTGTGTTTACTTGTGTTATCTTTGACTAATAGTTAAATGTGTTTGATGATCAGAAACATTTTGTGTGACAAACATGCAAAAGAATAAGAAATCAGGAAGGGGGTAAATAGTTTTTCACACCACTGTAGTGAGTCAAGGTGTGGCCTAAGGAGATTAACACCTTATATTAAAGTGTGCCTGATTATTAGTTAGCTTTTTTCCCTCAAAAATGGCAAAATAGACCAAAAAAGAAATTTAACTGACTCTAAAAAGTCAACAACTATACAAAGTCTTTCAAAGACACAACAGCACTCTCGAAGTTGCTAAGGTATTGGGGTGTGATCACAGAGCCACCAAACATATTCTTGCAAATAGTCAACAGGGTCGCAAGAAACTTTTAAGGAAAAAGACGCAAATAGTTCATAAAAAAAGTACAGTTCATAGATATGAGCCCCGCAAAAAATACTGGGTTATGCTGGGTCATATTTAACTGGAATGTTGGGTTAATTCTACCTCACAAATAGGTTATTATTATTTTCATGTTTTACAGTGAATCTGTAAAAAAAAAACAACCCAAGTTTATTAAACAGTTAAATTACTTTGATATACTGGGTTTTTTTTACAAAAAAAAAAACGTAAAAGTTTTGCAAACCATACATATACGCAATAAACAACATCCTATTAAATGTTTATAGAAAAAACGTTTATTTTTCAAAAGCACAAGAACAGATAATCAACAGCGACATCATTACTATACTATTACTCACAAGGGCAGAATGGAGTAATAACACAAATAGGCTGAGGCAGCTTCTACAGAGCAGGATCTCTCTGTGACATTAGATATCTTTTCTACAGAACAAAACTATTCAGCCCTGGTTCTGTTTTAACATACAAACACTGTCTATGACTTTTCAAGTAGGCCTCGCTATTTCATAGCAACATTACAAAAAGTCCTATACAGGTGCACACTACTTTACATTAGGGCATTTGGCAGACACTCTTATCCAAAGCGACTTCCATTTTTATCTCATTACACATCATGAGGGTTAAGGGCCGCGCTCAAGGGCCCAACAGTGGCAACTCGGTGGTTGTGGGATTTGAACCTGGGATCTTCCGAACCGTAGTCCAATGCCTTAACCACTGAGCTACCCCTGGCTCTGGACAGTTAATATCAAAAATATAAAATGCCTTGAAGCACACATCAACCGCCCCAAGTGATGTGCATTGCTCCAGAGCCTGTCCCACCAGAATGACGAATGCCTGAGAGCAGCGCTGGTCATCATCTCCCAACGTCAGGATGTAGGGGTACGGCCTTGACCCTTCAGCCTGCTGGAGGTATTCCACCATGTTGGTTCCAACCTTAGAAAGAAAGCAATGAAAGAAAGTAAAAGATTTTGTTTAATAGCAAAGATTAAACTGAATACGACTATCAATTTAGTGTGTAATAGGATTTATACTAAATAAAAAATGACAAAGCTGTCCATTAAGATAGGGTATAGGTAACCTGAAACAAAAACATGGAGACAGCTACTACCAAAAAATAAAACAGCTAAATAAGCATGGCTTTTAGGATAGGCTTTTTACAGTATGTCGAACTAGTTGATCTTGTGGTCTGCATTGATTTTAAGCCAATTACTAAAAAATGTCATAGCTGGGGTCATATTGGCACATTACAGTCACCCAAATATTAATACTTCATCTAGTAGTTACCTGTACAGCTGTGGTACTTTCTCCTGTAGTTGGCGCGTTGACTGATAGTTAATTTAGCCTGAGTCATAAGCAGCTTAGGTTAAAGAGGGCTACCTGGTTAGCTTACATGCAATTACTGGTGATACATTTGTATACTTACCAAAGGGGGAAAGGTTTAAAATATTGTTAAAACTCGGGAGAAACGCAGGAGAAATTTGCTAGCTAGTGGAAAACAGGAGGGTTAGCAGGTGTACATATTTGTGAGAAGATCAGTGTTTTGTGACACCCCAGCATTTTATTGTCTCAAACAAAGTCAAAGTCAGTTTTATTGTCAATACGACCATGCAAACAGAATTTACACATCGGATCGAAATTTCGTTCTTCAGACTCAGCAGATGTGCACAAAAGGATAATTTTTTTTAAAGTAGTCCAAATAACTCACATATAACAAACAGACACAACAAGTAACAGTAACAGGGGTGCACACAGGTTATGACAGTGAGACAGTAAACATAACATGGGACATTTAGAGTGTTGCGGGTTACCACTTAAATATTACAGTGTTCACAGGAAATGCAGTATGGTGGTTAGAATGAATTAAGTGCAATAAATATACGTGATGTAAAGTGCAAATGCAACTAGCAGCATGGAGATATATGATTATATTGTGTGTATTTATGTTTGTGCTGTTTGTTATGTTAAATTAAACATGTCCATGTTATCTTTTAAGTGAGTTGATAAGTCTAATAGCTTGAGGAAAAAAGCTGTTGCTTAGTCTGGTGGTCTTGCAGCGCATGCTGCGGTCGGATGGAGTGAGATTAATAAAGTTCTAACGCTAGCAACCTAACTAAATGCTTGCATCTAGCATTACAGTTAACAGTTTAGCTTTCATTCATCACTTTACCATCTTCATCACCCTGCAAACATTCTACAGAGAAAGATAAAAAGCTTAGACATCTTAGCCCTTTTTTTTCACACACAGGTGGGGTTCTGTGGCTAACTCTAGCGGCTATTCTCAGCTAAATTATCTTACCTCAGACCAGCCTGAAAGTTTGAGTGTAACCGTAACACGGTAACAGTAATAAATGTTACATATAGTGATAATTTGTCAGTGATATGTGACTTAGGTGAGTGAACATGTGTATAGAGACCTTGTATTTAACATCATTTTTCTTTAAATGCACAAGGAGGATGAACCGTCACCAGCACTCAGAAGAGAAGACACGAAGCTGACAGCCGCTGAATACACGGTGAACTTTGGGAGAGGGGCCAATCAAACTTCAACCCAGCGCTTGGGTAGAAAAAACAACCCAGCGTTTTTTAGTGTGAGAAAAATCAAATGGAACCCTTTATCCTTCAGTGCTGTCATATACCAGAACTGCAACCTTCCTGGACTGCCAAAACGACACGGTGTTCAGTGCTCAGAGACATGACCAAGGTTGAAACCTGTCTGCCATGAAACAAAACACATAAGTTGAAACATCAAGACTGGGCCAGGAAGTATTTAAATGCCACCACCACCACCAAGTTGCCACTGCTGCCCTTGAGCGAGGCCCTCAACCCTCAAATGATCAGATGTATAAAGAGATACAAATGTTGCCACATGATGCAGCGTAAATGTAATGTACTGTAGAATGTAAAGGTGATTCAGCCACATGCCCAGTATCAGGCACAGAGCTCCACCTTAACACAAACACCAGCAAGGTGGAGATGGGGTTAGTATAGGTCAGTAAAGATGAAATAATTGGACCTTTTAAGGTTGAAGTTGGACTTACAATCAACTTCCAAACCTACTGCCTGGTTTTAAAAGACACTTTCTTTAAGCAGTGATACATAAAAAATCTGTATCTCACAAAACACAACCATGATATTTATGCTCCATCAAAAGATTAGAAATACTCCACTGCCTAGCCAGTAAAGGCCATAAAAGAATGATGACATGGCTCCTTCCTCACCTGACCACTGTACTGATAACTTCTGGGCTTTTTTAATGGAAGATTTACAGTGAAGGAAAACGATAGACCTCTGAACAGTATCTGGGAGGCTGTCGTTGCTGCTGCACAAAAAGTTGATCATCAACAGATCAAGAAACTGACATTAACTGAGTCCATGAATGGAAGACTTATGAGTGTTATCGAAAACAAGGGTGGCTATACTGGTTACTGATTTATTTATTTTTTTTATGTCAGAAATGTATATAATTTTTTTTTTAGTTGCATAATAATTCTGCACACTTGTCTAATAATTGTCTAATAATTGTGCACACATTGATTTTCTCTTATGAAAGTGATAATTTCATTCAATTTAAGGTCATACACAGGGTACATTTCTCTAAGTCTAGACTTTCTGAAATGTATCCGGATGTCTAAAACAAATGTGATAAATGTCATTTTGTGTTCTTTGTTTTTTGAGTGTTTTTGTTTAGTTGTTGTTTTTTTTTACAATATATAAATATATCTATTTAGAAAAATGAAGAAAGGTAAATTGTATGTCTGTAACTGCAAGTACTGTATTGTTTTCCTTTTTTCAATAAAAATATTTGCAAAAAAAAAAAAAAAGGAAGTGATAATTTCACTTTCACATGTTTGAGGTAAGTATGTGCAGATGTGCATGCAGGTTTGGCGGCGGTGTCCAGCTGGCATGCAGGCACCATCTCTACCTGGGCAGCATCTCCTGCATCTCCACGAGCACTCTTTTTCTTGCTGACTCTTTTTCTTGCTGACCTGGCCACCCAGCCCAGACCTGCAGAAGGGGAGGCCGCCTACCTAGTGAGCCTACAGAGTAAGCAAGGAGTGACAGATTGAGGTGCACCCATCACTGGCACACGCTGTGACAAGCAAATGAATGATGTTAATGAAAACAAAAGTATTAATTATAACATGAACTAACTTGTCCCACCAACTTTCCACACCAATAAATGTAACTATAAATAAATTCTTTTTCCAGCTTTGACAAGATTCAGTAAGTTGTTGTTTTTTAGGAAAAGATTTATCTTCATCAGTAGCTCCTTTACTTGGTATTATCCTCCCACTAGGTTTGAAGGCTGACATTTAAGTTTCTGAATGGAAAAGTTTTTTCTTTTAAAGTGGGACAGACCCGAGTCAAAACGCAGCTACAGAGACAGCTAGACACGATCCTCAGTAAACAGGAAATCATCTCAAACCACAAAGTGTCTCTTTCTCAAACCTCTTCTTACATTCAGTAAGGTGTGAACTATAACACGCAGCTTCACTGGTTTAGAAACTGTGTCTGAAAGTCATGCATCATTTCACACTGGTTTCCATCTCATTCCGCTAAATAAAAGTGTGAAGTGTGTTTTGGCTCGATACATGCATTCTGACTTCATTGTTACAAGCATTCATTTTAAAAATACAATACAAAAAGAAGGGAAGAAAAAAGTAGACTTGTCTTGGTGCACTAACACCAACACACATAATTTATATGTAATCATACATATAAATACATAATGTATTTATTGTCAGACCCTGCGCACTAACTTAAGGTTGTGTGTGTTTGATGGAGATGATTAGGATGCCTGCCAAGCCTGCGTGACCCACGTCTTCGTGATTTCATGGACACTTAATCTGACGATTTTCTAGAAATTTGATTTTCTAGATTTGCTGGAAATTTGTTAAAATATGATAAAGGAGCAACATATCCTACGCCCCCCGTGGTCTTGTGTTTATTTAGTGCTCGGTCATAACTTTACTTTTTACCAGCAATTAGTTCACATAAAAGCAGAAGAAAACTTATAGCTGTATTTGCGCAAAGCTGAGCATGTAATATTTCACTGAATTGTTAACATCATTTAATATGGATTAATTTGTTAGCCAAAGCTGCTATTGTTTTGCAAAAAAAAAAAAAAATGGTAGACAGGCCTTACCCCTACTATTATGATGGTTATTATTATATATGAAATATATATACATATGAAACCCTGAATCCTGAATGTGCGAGGTCACTCTGGTGCTCATTACTATTATTATTATTACTATTATTATTATATGTAAAGCAAATGTGTACCCAGGGTCCTACATGCCACCAATGGACTCCCCACCCTGGTGGGTGGTTGTTGGACTTCTGGCTGGTCACTCCAAGCAATTAAAATTAGATTTTTGAAAAAGTTTTGAGCTAGACCCCCTTCCTGATACAACCCTGGGACTGACAGTAATGGCGACCTGTAAGCTCGGGATGACTATTGAACCCATAGCCACAGTAGCTAGAGAAGCCTACCACAGAGTTATAGATTTCCACAGCTCAGGCCTGTAATCGAGTCACAACCTCACCACATGAAATACACCAATAATGCACATAATTAAGACTCAGACACCACATCACATTCACACATGGAGCATTTTACAGACAGCGTGTCACTGCAGAAACCATGAAGTGTGTCACAGTGCAGTGTCCACGTAATGATCTCAGTGGTCTGTATAAACGTCAGAGATGACACTCCACCACCACCTGTGCAGATATGCAGAATTTAAGGTGATATGAACACAACACCACCACAGTGTTCATATATCTGACTCTTAACAGTGCAGACATCAGTCTGATGATTGCTTATCAGTATCCTGTGTATGAAGTGTCTACAAAAACACCACAGTGCTCTTGAAAGCTAGATTCTAAATGGTCACAAGGTGTTGATTAATTCTCTACTCAGACAATAGTGTTGGTTTAGATATGTTATCCTGATCTAATACAATATTTCTCCTATATTAATGGGTCAGTCACATGGACGTGTACAGCGCACACCCAGTGGATGCTCTGGATTTAAAATGTGCCATGTGCTGTGGTATAGGAACAACAAAACATCTTGAGTTATAGAAAAATGGTTGGTATGGGCTTACCGCTTATTACAGTACTAGTTTACTATTATTATCATTATATATTATTACGATTTTTATGTGCATAATATTATAATGTTATATTATGTGTAATATGTTAATGAGGAAAATATTTTTCAGTAATAAATGGGGAAAAAACTATTTAATAAACTTGTAATAAACCTGGTCTATAAAGCAAATTTGAATTAGCGTGCTATTAAATAAGCTAGCTAACTAGTGAGACCACTAGAGGACTTTTAAATAAATTTGGGCCAAAGAATTACATTTAGGTGTTGAACCAACCAAAGCTTCCTGTATTAATGTACAGAAGAAAAAGAGATAGAGGTTACACCACAATTTGTACTTTCCTTACTGTCTGCATGATCAAAACTTTGATTTTTATAAAGAAAATCAACTGCAATTAAAACTGCATGTTAGCTTACTGGCTAGTCATTTCTTAGTGAATCACTTTACTGAAAATTAATCTGAGCTCATTTTATTTATATAAGAACTAAACATTTCATCTGTTTGGAGCTGCTGCAATAGTAAAGGGCAGAAAGTGCAAAAAGTTAGAATATGGGTAAACAGTCTATGTAAAAAAAAAAAACAAATTTTCTTCATCAACATGTTTTTTCTTTATTTTTTTGTCTTTTTCCACTTTGTCATAAAAATATATCTAATATTAAATGCTCCATTACAAACATATATAAACATAATATATTTACATACAGTTTACTGTAAATTCCATTTTGAAATAATTCTGGGCCACCAAACAGGACAAATGTCCGCTTTCTGCTGAACAACAACACTGCAGGGCTACGATGACAGTTTATCTAGCTAGCAAAAAGCTGGTAAGTTATTAATATGCAGTGAGAGTGGAAATGAGACTGAACATTAAGTTTTACCTCAGAAGTTTTCATAAATGGCTAATGTTATAAATGAATTTAAGGCTAAATGTTGTAAAGGCAGTATAAAGGTATAAGTTAAGTATAAGATTATCGCTATAATTCTCTTAGCGCCGTCTGCTTCCATGCTAACTGTCACATGTTCCGCCTCTGAACGGTCCCAATGCAGCAGGTTTAAACACACTCGAGTGTACTTCTGACTAAATAATACACTTTGTTGTTGTTTAGTGTTGTTTAAGGAACCACTCAGTGCAGATTTGTGTGGATCACGACACCGTGGCTTCACTTCAGTCTGAAGTGAGAGAGTGAAATTTCCAAGTCTTACACCATCAGCATAACTGAGACTGTGTGCGTCTCTGGCTGGACTCGTACGCCGGGTTGGTGAGTGCAGTCATGGTGTTGCTACGCATGACCTCATACACACCGTTGGAGGGCTGCTGCTTTGGTCTGTAATTTCCACGATCCGTACACATCTTCACCTGCGTCTGAAAAAAAGCAAAGAGAACAAAAATGTACGGCAGCCGTGGATTTTCTAGGAACAATTATAAGTTTGTGTGTGTGTGTGTGTGTGTGTGTGTGTGTGTGTGTGTGTGTGTGTGTGTGTGAGTTTACCAGTACAATCGCCAGGAACAGAATGATCAAGAACATCACACAAATCACAGCCAGGTAAAAGAACTGATTCCAATCTCTTTCTTCTGTACATTTAGTTCCTGTAACACACACACACACACACACAAGATGCAAGGATGTCCAAACTTGGTGTCTTACTGATGGTAAAATTCATGTCCCACTAACTATAACAGAAGAGCCTTCATCCTTGCCAGATGTTGGGCACTGACGTGAGAACTGACTGATGAGTAAGAAGAGACCACGGTAGGTGTAGTGATGGTTTTAGTTTAATCAACTTTATGTAATGAACACGAACAAGTGGAGTGATACACAAATGTCTCAGTCTCATCACATTGGTGCAGTGGTTCCCAACCCTGGTCCTGGAGCTCCCAGCAACCTGATTAAACTAACCAGCTAACTAACAATACTTTCTGGAATAAATTAAAATATAATCTTGCTTACCTGACTGGACAAACAGACACGTCCGTTTACTGACAGTATATTTGTGAAGTTTGTTAAATCTGCACCAGTAAACTCCGCTGTCCTGCTCGCTCACATTACTGATGGACACTGAGAAATCTCCGAAGTCTCTGTTTATCTCCACTCTGCCTTTGTAGGGTGTCTCAGGAGTCAAGATTATATCATTCCTGTCTTTGTAATAGAACACCTCCTCCTCTTTGCTTCTGTAAAGTTTTTTTAAGGATTGTAAGTATAGAAATGTAAGAGACATTATATTGTATATCATGTCAGAGTTTACAGGTTTTTTTTTTCTTTTTGTTCTGATATGTTTTTATATTTAACTTAATAAATATTTTCCAGGGTTTCACTCACGTCTCCTCTCGCTGTGTGTACAGGTAAACTCCATCCTGATCTGGGTTTGTGATGCTGCACTTGATAGTGACTTTTTTCCCAACGCGCACAAACATGGGTGCACACCGGCTCTCACACTCTACACACAACAACACTGTATATAAATACGAAACTTATATACACATTTACACATCAACAGAATCAATTATTTGCTGTTCCCTGTAAGTACATACAGCACAAAGTGAAAAAAAAAACTGATAAATTAAAGCATATAAATGTAAAGCATCAGGTTTAAAACACTAATGAAGGTAAAAAGCACTACTAAATAAAACAACATTACTGATTGTGCAGGTCATAAATTAATTATTGTACAAATTAACACTGGAAAAAGACAACAAATAATCCTGAAGCATAGAAATTTTCCCTTAACGAAGTATAACAATCATGCCTGGATTACATATTTAATAAAAAAAATAAATAAAAAAAGAATTTATCATTTTTAACAATCTTCCTCATTTAAGCAGTTTTAGTTTATAATGTAATCATTAGAGCACTGGACCTGAAGACTACCAAAAAAAATCTAAAGACGATTTATTAAAATATTGTGTTTTACTGATGGTAAAATTCATGACCCACTTATTCAAACAGAAAAGACTTCACCCTCACCAGGTGTTAGCTACTGAATAATAAGTGAGAGCTGACTGAAGAAGAAATCAAGGCAAAATGATAAAGACAATCGGGAAGACACCACACACACACACACACACACACACACACACGAGTCAATGGGACTAAACAGGTCTAAAACATGCAGTTGGATAAAGCGTTCAGCCTGTGGTAGGTGTAGTGATGGTTTTAGCCTAATTATATTTTATATAATAAACGCAAACATACGGAGTGATACACACAGTGAAATGTCTCAATGCTAAATATAAACACTCTTGTAATGTCTCAGTCCAATCACATTAGTGCAGTGGTTTCCAACCCTGGTCCTGGAGCTCCCAGCATATTAATTAGTATATTACATACAGTATACTGTACTAAATAACAGCCTTTCCTGATTGCAGAGTAACATTCCTTTAAGGCCAGCATTAGTGGACCAGACCCACTCACTCTATGAAATATATTCCTTACAGTGTATACAGTATGTAATACATCTCTTCTGTTCTAATTATTACATTCTATAATAAAATTAAAATATAAGCCTGCTTACCTGACTGGACAAACAGACACGTCCGCTGACTGATGGTATTAACGTCAAGTTTGTTAAATTTGCACCAGTAAACTCCGCTGTCCTGCTCGCTCACATTACTGATGGACACTGAGAAATCTCCGAAGTCCCTGTTTATCTCCACTCTGCCTTCGTAGGGTGTCTCAGGAGTTAACACTCCATCAGGCTTTCCCTCTTTGTAATAGTACAACACCCGCTCCTCTGTGCTCCTGTAAGGTTTTGAAGGATTGTAAGAGCAGACATGTAAGAGACATTATACTGCACTCAAAAAAATTAACATGGCTACCTGTTACATGTACTAAAATGTAATATGTGTTTTGTACATAATAATTTCATGTTTCCAAGATGAACATGAATAAATTATGTTGTATTTACATGAAATTCAACAACTTAACATGTATTAGATTTAATCATGTTGAGATAAACCAAAGAGATCTTGTCACTATGAAAACCGGAAATAGCAAAACCGGAAATATCGCGACAAGACATCGCGAGAGGAGAACACAGCGTGTTGAGAAGACAAACGTTTGGCGGGCGTGTGGAAAAGGTAAGCAGGAATTAATTCCCATCTTTCTAAATAGAAACGAAATACTGAACATAAATGTCACCTTCTGTTTAGCGATGTTTAGTCACGTTATTTTGGTTTAAGCTATTTCTTGTATTTTTAATCACACTTAAAATACCGACGGTTATATGCGCGTGCTTAATCTGCGGTTCGGTTCTGGTTTCGGTCTGTTCTCATGAGTTGTGAAGCGAGAGGAACAAAGTATAAATATTGTTTATTTGATAAATTAAGTATCATGAATTTTAATGGAATATCTATCTCTGTATTTTTTCACAGGAGTTTGTGAGTGAAAGTGTCCTGTCTGCATCTGACTTCAGGAGTTTCCTGACCAACCGTCTCTAACGGTCATATTTAAAAGTCATAACGGACAGTTATAAAGTACAAAACGCTTCTGTTGGTGTAAACATTGTTTTTTCTATGATTAATACTTATTTGTGGTGTTTTATGTTTTGTACATCTTTTTAAATTGAGACCTCATTTGTAAGTTGCTGCTGGTGTAAAATAAAAATCTCCGTTTTATCCCGTTTGTCTTATGTTTCCTTCCTTTACAGAATTCTGTTGACCAGGGCTTGAAATTTAAATTTACTTGAGTTGGATCAACTTAATTTACAACTTAAAAATGTGTTGTACCAACGCTATTCATTTATGTTAACAGTATTAAATTATGTTGGATGCAGCTGTAGTAAATAAGTTAAATGAACCTAATAAAATTAATTTGACTGAACCTAAGAACATTAAGTTGGGCCAACAAAATTGCTTAATGTTGAAAGAAAGCCATTAAATCAGGTGGAAATTCTTTCCATAATTTAATTACGTTCATTCAACAAGTTATTTTTTTGAGTGTGTAAATATAATAATCTATAAAAGATGACACTGACATTTATGTTATATATAGGAAAATATCCATTAAATGTATATAGTATGCGTGTGTGTGTGTGTGTGTGTGTGTGTGTGAGAGAGAGATGATTCCTGCTGTTTATGTAATAAAACACACACTTACGTCTCCTCTCGCTGTGTGAGCAGGTAAACTCCATGCTGATCTGGGTTTGTGATGCTGCACTTGATGGTGACATTTTCCCCAACGCGCTCAAACTTGGGTTCACACCGGCTCTCACACTCTACACACAACAACAATATAAATACATAACTTACATACATACTGTACATACATACACACACAAATATACACACCAACAGAATCAATTATTTATTTTATTCTCTATTGATAAACACAGTATAAAGAGAAGTAACAAAGTATATAACTATAAAGCATCAGATTTAAAACACTAATGGAGGAATAAAGCGTTCTAAATAAAACATTGCTGATTCTACAGTCATAAATTAATTATTATACAAATAATCCTAAAATGTAGGATTTGTTATTTAACAAAGAATTACAATAATGTCTGTATTACATATTATATATAATAATATTTTTTTTACCCTAACCCTTTAACATTTGTGCTAGATTGAGAATATAATATATTAGATTGTTTAAGCAGTTACAGTTTATAATTGAATCACTAGAGCACTAAACCTTAACGCTGCTAAAGAAAATTAAAAGATGACACAAGACACTTGATTAGACTCTTAAATACTCCTTAAATGATCCTACATCAGTCCTAATAAGACACAACACTGCTAAACACACACACACACACACACACACACACACACCTGAACAGGAGCCGAAGTGATGCAACACACCGAGCAGGATGAGTGTGTGTAGTGGAAACGGCTTCATCTCTTCTGCTGCACAAACACGTCCCTCAAAGTCTTTTGAGTCACAAAGAAGAAGCACACACACCACATAACACCCCCACACACACACACACACACACACACACACACTGGGGTTTCCACAGTCTAAAAAAGGTTTTTTGCATAAACAGTGTGTGTGTGTGTGATTTCCTTTGACAAATAAGTAGACGGGCTACAGCATCTTACATTATGTCTCTGATTTACTGCTGCTGTTTCCTTAACACACACACACACACACACACACACACAGAGACTTCTGTCTACATTGACACACACTCCTGGGGCATTTTAATATAAGACAAACGGTCAAATATTTCGAAGCTTTTGATTGATCAAGTTACATAATTAACCTAACGAGTGTAAAGCAGTTTCTTGGTGAATCACTGCAGCGCGTTTAGGTGTGAGACAACAGACATGTTCAGTACCAGTTTAATGACTAACAAGTCCCTTTTAGAGATATTCCAGTCATAACAAAATCTGTGCTTTTAGCGGGGAGGTGAGGAGCGCTCTCTCTAATAAACCTCCAGCTGCTCACACGCTCTTCTTTTAATACACAAACAGGACGTCATTGTAGTGAGACGTTAATCATTTGTTTAATAATTAACATTATGCTATACATACGTATATCTAACATTATCCTACTTACTGATCTGTAGATTATTAGTTGGAGGATCCTCAGAGTGTGATAACGATTGTTATTGTTATATTTAAACTGCAAAAGGTTTGGTGATTAATGTGGGTCGTACCTGTGATGGGATCTGACCACAGCCTGGTGCCGCGTCACTACCAGGAATGACTTACTGTTCCTTTCCTAAGGACTCCAACTGATCGATGGTTTCCTCAAAAGTCATGTTTTTCCACTTCAGGACTTGGTGAATGCATTTCCATCAAACTTACAAAGACTGTATATCAAAATGTCTCCCAACAGAATGCAATCATCTTGACCTCAGTAGAAAACACACAGTTTTTAACTTATGATGATCCTTTTGGTACCTGTGCCTAACCCCTTTGCTCCCTGGACTCCAAGCTCACCGGTTTTCGGTCCAATCGGAACTCAAAAAACGTCGAAAAAAACCCAAATCAAGACGATTTATAAAAATAATCTTCTTCAAAAATGGTCCTGACATCACAGCAAATTTCACCCCACAGACCATAATAGGGTTTGTAGAGTGGACACACACTCAAAAAATACCTGTCTTATATCAAGAGAGAGAGTCTCCAGCCTGGCTTAAATTTTAAACATAGATGTTCAGTCAAATCATTTGGGAGCTGCAAGGGTTGTTTGGGATCTGATAAATAAAAAAAACAACAGACTTTCACTTTCATTCTTTACTCTGGAGTGGGTTAACGCTTTTAGAGTGTGAGACATGCAGTCACAAGTCCTGCTAAGACAATATGGTTTATTATTTATAACAATATAATTTATTATTATTATGTGTGTGTGTGTGTGTGTTTTCAGACCCCCTTCTGAAAACACACACACAGGAGAAGAATATGGCCAAACCAGATCCCTTCTAAACACACACACGCACACACACACACAGTTTTGGTTAGTCTGGGAAACTGGGTCGAGCATTGAACGTGTGTACGTACTGTCAAGTGGACATTTTGTGTTGTGTATTGTTTTCCTTTGTTTATATGTTGGTTTATTTTATATTGTTTTTTTGTAGTTCATGTTACCCCGTAACTACTAAGCGTGTCCCCAGGCTAAATGTGTTTGCATGTACGTCTTTGGTGTTCAAGTGTGTGTGGAGCTGATTCGGTGTTAAGTCATGTTGTGTTGTGTTGTTAGAGAATAGGTAAGTACTTAGCCTACTGAGTGTCCCTTAGCCTAGCCTCTGAGTGTCCCTTAGCCTAGCCTCTGAGTGTCTCTTAGCCTAGCCTACTGAGTGTCTCTTAGCCTAGCCTACTGAGTGTCCCTTAGCCTAGCCTACTGAGTGTCCCTTAGCCTAGCCTACTGCGTGTCCCTTAGCCTAGCCTACTGAGTGTCCCTTAGCCTAGCCTACTGAGTGTCCCTTAGCCTAGCCTCTGAGTGTCCCTTAGCCTAGCCTACTGAGTGTCCCTTAGCCTAGCCTACTGAGTGTCCCTTAGCCTAGCCTCTGAGTGTCCCTTAGCCTAGCCTCTGAGTGTCCCTTAGCCTAGCCTACTGAGTGTCCCTTAGCCTAGCCTCTGAGTGTCCCTTAGCCTAGCCTACTGAGTGTCCCTTAGCCTAGCCTCTCTGTGTTTCTGTGTCCCGAGTCCCTAGTGTTGTGGTAGCTATTTGGTAAGTGTAGCTAGTTGTATGTTAGGCTAAAGACATGCTTAGCTAGATGTATGTGTAGCTGACTGCCATGGTTAGCTAATAGCCATGTTTAGCTGATTGCCATGTCTTTAGCCTTAGTCCTGTCTCGTGTCTCTAGTCCTGTCTCTAGTCTCTCCGAGTCTCTTGTCTTGTCCCCGTTTTCAGCTCCATGCTAAGCTTGAGTCTGTGTTGTGTCTTTAAGCATGTGTCTCTACATAATGCTTATAATTATGTGTAGTTGGTGTATTAGAGTCCGTGTCTTGTCAGTTAACCAAGTATATCAGAATCAGAATCAGCCTAATGATTATGTTTTGTGTATTGTATTATAGCCGGGGTATTGATCAGTTATGGGTTGTATAATTTAAGTGTTCGTTTCTTTGTCTGTTTTGTTTCTTTGTGATTCCTGTTTTGTGTTATATACTGATTAAAGACTCTTTTGTTTAAAAACACCCCTCTGTTCCTGCCCTTTTCTGCCCACAGCAGTAACATTAGCCAAAACCACTAACTCATGACAGTGCAGGGTTTTATGGCATGATGATGATCTCACTACAGAATTTCAGAAGTTATAAGTACAAAAGTGTTTGCATGCATTTGTTTGTTTAATAATTGAAAGCAACCAGTGTAGAGGTACAATAAGGCTTTACAGATTTTTAATATCTCTTTACAACTTCTATTTTATTTTAAAGAAGCACATAAAAAGATCATTGCATTAACAGAATACATTAAATATATGGAATATAATAATACAATATATTTATGTGTATAAAACTGGTAAATATAAAACTGTGTTTAAAGATTATCTGTAATTGTTTGAGATTCGATTATTTATCATGTGTACCTTACAGCATAGTAAAAAGATTTTTTTTCACATTCCCCAGTTAGAAAACTGTTCAGAGTGCAGGGTCAGCCAGGATACAGCGCCCCCTGGAGAAGCTCAAGGGCTTAACATTGGCGAACTGGAGGTGCCGGGGCTCAAACCCCTGACCTACTGATCAGTAACCCTGAGCCTTAACCGTTCCCCTCTCAGTGGGATTAGCAAAGAAATAAAAAGTACAGCACCTGTCTAAAAGTAAGAAAAACACAGGTTTAACATAATCTACAATTTTAAAAAGATGGGCTTCAGGTGGAGTGACACCCAGAATCAGGGATCACATGCGACTAAATAAACTCTTTTGGTTTTAAGAGTCATCAGTGTGTTGGAGGTGAAAAGAAGACCAAAGTTGACACGTTTTTCTCTACCAGGAAGTTACAGCTTGTCACATGCTTAATCACAAGACAGTTACATAATTTCTTTATATAAAAAAAGAAAAAAATTATTGTATATAAAATATACATATTTAGATATTTACTTTCAAGACGAAGGCCAATAATTGTGAAGCCAAGCATCTTTATTTGTTAGAAGTTGTGTGTGTACATGTTCTGTTCGATTTCTGTAAACACACACACACACACACACACACACACACATCCATTAGACTCCTATGACTGTATTCTTTAGACTAACCTCTATAATTTTTGTCTGCTTAAGTCATCATTGGCCTGTTGACTGGACTAACAGGCACGTCCGTTCACTGATGGTACCCTGGGGCAAAAAAGTATTTAGTCAGTCACCAATTGTGCAAGTTCTTCCACTTAAAAAGATGAGAGAGGCCTGTAATTTTCATCATAGGTATGCCTCAACTATGAGAGACAAAATAAGAAAAAAAAGAAATGCAGAAAATCACATTTATTTGTAAATTATGGTGGAAAATAAGTATTTGGTCACCTACGAACAAGGAAGATTTCTGGCTCTCACAGACCTGTAACTTCTTTTTGATTTATTAATTAATGAATCATTTCCTTTAGTGGTAAATATGACATGACACAGAGTCCTATTTCTCGTATCTACTTTTTAACATGGAAAAAAGATGTAGGAGAACACCCCTTCATAAGTCAGGCAAGACAAGACAAGACAACAGCTGCTCGCCTAAACTCACCCATACCTACAGTCATTAAAAACTGGAAAAGTGACACACAAGGCTGGACAAGGACCAGTTTATCTTACCACCCCGCCCAGTGAGGAGGATAGTAAGAGAAGGAAAAAAAAATCTCCAAAGCTCACTGTTAGAGAACTGCATCAATGAATGGCATCGTGGGGTCACAAAGTCTCCAAAACAACCATCAGACACCATCTACATTCCAACAAGCTGTTTGGGATTCATGCAAGGAGAAAAACAAAAGACGAGTATGTGGAAAAGCACCCCATGCCCTCTGTGAAGTATGGTGGAGGATCTGTGACGCTGTGGGCCTGTTCCTCTTCCAAAGGCCCTGGGAACCTTGTTAGGGTGCATGGCATCATGAACTCTTTAAAATACCAGGACATTTTAAATCACAACCTGATGGTTTCTGTCAGAAAACTGAAGATCATCATTAGAGCTTTCAGTAGGACGCAGTCGCATAATAATCTAAACAAAATGGGTTCAGCAGATACAAAATCAAGCTTCTCTCATGGCCATCTCAGTCCTCAGACTTTAACCCAATTAAAAACCTGTGGGGTAAGCTGAAAAGGAGAGTGCATAAGAGAGGACTCAGGACTCTGCAAAGATGAACGGTCCTCTATCTGTATAGTTCTGATCTTGTGAAATGTTATAGAAGAAGATTAAGTGCTGTCTTGGGGTTGTACAAAGTACTAACATCAGGAGTGCCAATAATTGTGGCACACATGATTTAATGTAAAGAAAGAATGAATATTCTTAATGTGGGTTTTTTTCCCCACTGAATAATTGCATTTCATTTAAAAATTTGATTTTTTTTTTTTTTTTTTTGCATTGTTGTTCTATATTGTTTTAAAAAATATTAGAAGCCTAAGAACACGTCTTAACCTGGGGGGGCCAATAATTCTGACTGTATATTTATCAGAATAGCTTAACAGAAATATACACACCCCCCACTTTAATAGGCACTTTGATGCAATCAGCATCTAATCAGCACATATAATATAATATAATATAATATAGTATAATATAATATAATATAATATAATATAATATAATATAATATAATATAATATAATATAACATATAATCCTGCAGATATACGGGTCAGGAGCTTTAGCTGAAGTTCATCATCAAAATGAAGAAGAAGTCTGATCTCTGTGTCTTTATCTGTGGCATGTTTGTTGGGTTGTGAATACAGTATAGATACTTATGGACAATCTAAACATTCACACTGAATCATATTTGCTCACTGTTGCTACAGTTACTGTGACACATGTTTGTGGTTCCTTCCTGGGTATTTAACAGACCCCTAAACCAATTCTGTTCAGTAAATATTTATTTCTATTTCTCATTCACAAACTACCAACTATCTTAAAAAAAAAACAATATGGACACAAAAAAGAAAAAATAAGAAACAAACAGACATTACAAGGACAGAAGGTTAAATACACACCTGATCATGAAGATATCTAACATGAGTAGCTTTTCTAACAGAATTAACTAACCCAGTGTAAAGATCTAGCGCATGACAGAAACTTCAAAGTCGCTTTGGATGAGAACGTCTGCTGCCTAATGCCTAAATGTAAGTTCTCCAGACCTCAACCCGTCTGTTGGATGTGCTGGAAAAACAAGTCAGATCCATGAACCACCTCACAACTTGGAGCACTTAAAGGATCTGCTATTAACGGCTAACACACACACACACACAGACACACACACACACACACACACACACACACACACGATGCCTCAGGGCCGTTTTTGGGGCACAAGGGGGAACTACTCATTATTAGGCAGGTGGGTTAATGTTAGGGTCGATCAGTGTATTTCACCTGCGCATAGAAACAATGATGTATATTTGACAATAATAACCAGAACATATTATAATGAACAGTCACATAATAAACCGGTAAAAACAATAAAACAAACGTTTTTATACTTGGCTTTTTATTATTTAAGTGAGGACTTCACAGAGCTGCTGAACATTTTATCAGCTCATTGTGATACACTTCCAGTCCAGCAGAGGTTTGTTATAGAAATAAAAAATATATATTCCAGTGATCTACTGTAAATGTTATTCAAGTGTTTCTTGTCTAATGTTTAGTGTCTAATTTTGCACAGCTTACAGAGACAAGTTATGGAAGCCCTAAATCTTAACATATTGGAAAGTGCTGTTATAGAAATACAGTACACCCACTAACAAAAGTAAATGCACCCCTCTAATTTCCCCCTTGAAGGACAATACTATAGAAATTAAACTTGGACATACTGTATTTTAGAGTAGTCAATGTGCAGCTTGTATAACAGTATAGATTTACTGTCCTCTGAAAATAACTCAACATACGCAATTTCATTGTCAGGTATTTAGACAATAAAGTCTGCATGGTGAGTTACTGTTAGAGGACAGTAAATCTGTTCTGATATACAAGCTGCACTTTGAAGACTTCCATTTTTATAGCATTGTCCCAAATAATAAAGTGGTTGCTGAAATGAGAGAGGTGTACTTACTTTTGTGAGATACTGTATAGGCAATAATGTAGTGTTTCCTCCATTAATCTTCTGTAATCTTTCTATACCACCACAATTAAATGCCAATGTGAGAGGTCTAAATCTCAAAATGCTCGCCCTACAGAAAGCGTAGCACTTGTGTAGAATAACATGAACACTCAGGATCAGGAGCCTCAGACTCAAAAGCTGTGAGACACTGAGACATTTAAGGAGTTTCCGAAGTCCCGACTGCCTGGCCCTGCAGTTCCACATTTACAATCACACTCAAGGTCACATGACACTCAACACTAACTCTCTTGATGACCCAGAAATGGAGAAAAGATTTTTTTTTCAAGATCTCCTGATGACTGATGTTTACAAAGTAATTGGACTTTACACTGTGGTGGTCTCTTCAGCATCGGCTGCCGTATTACACACGCCATCATTCAGGCCTGAAACACAAACAACAATGAGATAAACCTTTATTGCATATCATACCCATTTTATACTGTAATAATATTCCACAGTGTAATCATTTATTTACCTGTTATTCATATTACCAATATTACATCAGCACAGTATAATGTATGTAATCAATAGCTTACTGCTCTGCGCTTTGCTCCCTATATCTGTACTTTGCTCTGATTTCTCTAAGATTTTTACTTTCTTTTTAGCACAGTGGTCAAACTAAATATTTTTGGCACAAACACAAAAAATTGAAACTTTTTACGACTGGACAAAAAGGGGATTTTTGCCTCCATGTTACCAGGTTACATTCCAGAGATAAGAAAACACAGCTGCCTACTGTACATTCAAACAGACAAAGAGAAAATGCCTCTTGTGGAATCTATATGCTGCATGACCTGCCACAAACCTCTACAAAGCACGGCGGTTCTTAAAAATCATTAATGAATGTGGGTGAAAAATCCACAAATGTGATTGAATATGGATTGAATCAACTCTGATAATCGGGGTCTCTATTATCAGAAACATCAGTAGCAGGACAATAACTTTATGCTGCTTTTCCCAAGCAACCATCCCTGATGTGAACAGGGAACTTCGGAACATTCCGATGACACACAAGACTGCAAATTGAATCATCATCCACATGTGGAACAATGACATTTGGAAAGAGCAGTCTGAACTTCTTAAGAAGGATATGAGTGAAGTCTTTGAAACACTTCGTTTAAGTTCAGTTGTTCATCAGTGGACCACTCCCAGCAAGAGTTACTAACACGTTTTCACTGTTGCTTAGGCTGAACAGTCAGAATGGCTACAAAGACCCTGCAGTTCAAAAGCAGTCAACAACTTCAAACTTTTCTGGTGCCATAGACACCAAAAAAACTTGGTGCAAGGGTGCTAAAGAACAATATCTCTTTATCCCTTCATCATTCTTCAGCAGATGGTGCCAATCCTCTCAACTTGAATGGCACATGTACATCTGTCTGTGGGAAAAGTATGATTGCCCACAGACAGCTTTCCAGTTATCATGTGGTTGAAGAATCCCACAAGGACACTGATAACACCATGCAGCCAAAACAACTACGGCTCATGGACATCCTGGCTCAGTCCTGCCCACAGAGCTCTTCACAGACAGACTGTGACATACTACAACAGCTCCAAAATGCCTGGAAAATAGCCAGGAAATTCAGGACAATATACTACAACCACAGGGAACATTAGAGCCAGAGCCCATCTCACCAGACACATCCCTCTCTCCAGCATCTCCATATCCAAGCTTCTCACAAAAAATGGAGGACTTGGTATATACTAGGACCAAATTCTCCCACCCTTTTGCAAGCCACCAGATGATTTATAAATATTTACAAAACAAGCAGGAACCTAGTGTGCCTGTACAGTATTTGTATTGTACACTTGCTCTTTCTATGTCTTCTATCACGTGATAGAACGTCTAAGGCCTTCTCAAGCCGTTCGGCTAACCCATCTAATCTGCGGCCTATTATGCATTAAACTAAGATTATGACACAATGATTTGATCACCACAAACAGATTTGGATTTTAAGTTTCTAAATAAAACTTGGTTAGAAGATAGTTGCAGTGCAACAGTCCTCAATAAAGCAGCCTCTCCTACTAAAGTCTGCTGAACAGTTAGTAGAGGTGGAGGTGTAGCTGCTCTAGTTAAAGTTGTATGTCAATGCAAGCAAGTGTCATTTACTTAGTACTTGTCTTTTGAATATCTACAATAGGGATTTTGCTGAAAGGTGCTCGACGCATTCTGTTTATCATAATTTACAGGTAAAAGTGTAGGTTTTTTAAGGTAAAGTGCAGGTTAATTTGTTTTATTTTTACTTAATATTTTGTTTGAATTATTTTTATGTATTTATTTTTTTAGGCTGTGGAACGAATAATTTTGAGTTTTAATTATTTCTTATGGGAAAATTCGATTTGGTTTACAAGTGTTTTGGAATACAAGCTGCTTCAGGAACTAATTATGCTCATAATCCAAGGTTCCACTGTATCTTTATCCAAGCATTTACATTTAGGCATTTGGCACACGCTCTTATCCAGAGAAGCTTACATCTTTATCTCATTACACATCTGAGCGGTTGAGGGTTAAGGATTAGGGCCCAAGGGTTAAGCTCAAGGGCCCAACAGTGGCAACTTGGTGGTTGTGGGGTTTGAACCGGGGATCTTCCGAACCGTAGTCCTTAACCACTGAGCTACCCCTGACCCCTGGCCATTTCAGTAGGCTCTGTTAAGCTTCTCCTTGATTCTCCTTGATGCAAAAAACCTGAGCGGATGTAGCGGAAGATGAAACTTGAAATTCACTATAGCTATCTAAAAAAACAACCTTCAATGCTTTTAATGTGGAACTAGCCACAGCTAGACAGATCTTCTTCTCAAACATTATAAACAGTAACTTAAACAACACTCTTTTTGCTACTGTTGAGAGTCTGACAAACCCACCAAGTCAGATTCGCATTGAAATGCTCTGCGACAGCCAATGCAATAATTTAGCTTTTTTCTTCTCTAAGAAAATTAGTAATATTAAAAGGGCTACTAACACATCCTCAAGTTATGCAGAGGTCAAATTTGTTGAAATTGATAGCAAAATCATGAAAGAAATAGTATAGCACCTCAAATTGTCAACCTGTGACACACTTCCCAAATCTTTTTTCGAAAGTGTGTTTAAAGGGCCCCTATTATGCCATTTTAAAGGTTGCTAATATTGCTTAATGAGTCTCTTAAAATAGGTTTACATGCATGCAAGGTCAAAAAAAAAAGATTAAATTTTACCCCATTTCTAAATGATTCGTAAACGACTCATGTGAAGCAGTTGGAAGATTCAGTCTGTCTAAACCCCGCCTTTCCGTGAGTCCTCACTGCAGTGATTGGTCAGATGGCGCGGTGAATTATGATTGGTCTACCACTACAGCGTGTGTCGGAAAACGAAACACCCATGACCATAACTGAACGACGGCTCTGGAGATCCGTCAATACATAAAAAAGATGGCGTCGGTTTTACCGCGTAACGACCAGCTAATTTTATATTAACTGTGGCTACAAAAATCATGTGGTCTTTTATCTCTGTATTTTATGTATAATAATATTTTCATGTATAATTCTATTTTTAACTGGTTTATTTTATAAATTAAAATCAAAAAAGTTTTAAATGTTTTATTGTTGTGATTATTTTCTATTTTATTTCATGATTGTTTTCTTCTCTTTTATGTAAAGCACTTTGAATTACCATTGTGTATGAAATGTGCTATACAGACAAACTTGACTTGCCTTACTAGTACAGCATGAGAGTCAGAGTTTAACTCTATCTTCATATTTGATCAACAATCATTTTATAGCTGTAATAAATAATATCACCATATACAGAGGACAGTCCACACACCTCTGTTAAAGGTGAACTTTTATACCCAGGGTGTAGGCATCTTTTGTTTCTGGGTTTTTAATAAGCGGAACAAAACAAATGTGTGGAAATATCGTTTAATTTGGTAAAAAAGTATATTCTTATGAGTAATTTTACCTTTTAATCTGTAAAATTTCATTGTACTTTTAATATCTTTAAAATGCATGTCAAAACTATGGAGCACTGATCATTACATTCAGGTAAATTCATCTATTTTTGAAGTTTTCAGACAAACTTTTAATGTTCTCATTTCAGATGAAAATAATACTGAGTGGAGAAGTAGGACATGGTGTTAGTTACCACTATATCACATTGTAATAGGAAGCATATGTCAAGTCTGTAATACACATGTAAAACTGTAATGCACTCATTTTAGTGTTTGTTCAGATTTTTAAAAGTATTTTTAGTCTTAGTGTACTTTTAGGAACATAACTATTTTTATACATACTTTTATAAACTATACCTTCTTTTTCTTTAACATCGGCTGGTTCTCTAGCAAAGTTCAACCCTGGAAAAAAAGGATAACGGTCTGTAACAGGTAACAAGTAAAACTTATTTTAAAAAAAAATAAAGATTAATCCATACAGGAGAAACGGATGAGTGGAAAGTCCAGGACTAAAAGAAAAGAAAATGGTGTTTTTGTGAGATGTTGGTATTTTACTCACGAGCTCCTGAATAAAGTACTGAGTTATTCAGAGTCGAGCAGCAGCAGAGAGGAAAGTAAAAGAGCACCGCATTCACATGGAGATATTAGTGTTCATGCTCTGGGCTCTGTAGACTTACAGAATAAAGCTCCAGCACTACACACACACACACCACATCTGTACAGTTCACCTACGGGAAAGGTCCATCGATCGTGCTTTTTTTAATTCTGTGAAAAAAAAACCAGAAAAAAAAACCATCACATTATTATTTGTCTCACAGAGTGGAAATGTTTCACCTGAATCATTAAGTGCACGCTCAGATCCAGTCTGGACTTGTTTGTGAATGACTAGAACTGTGGAAGCTTCACATAATCTAATAATAACAAGAAATTGTTTTTAAAACAGGTTGTTTAAGAACTTATTGTAAGGATGCAGATCTCGATGCGATCCCAGATTCGCGAGGTGATATTCTGCACCGCTCAAAATGGGTAGATCTGGGGTACAATCAGCGCAAACGAGCTACATCTGTCAGGACGTCTATTTAGGGGCCTGGAACCCGGCACGCGGCGTTCGAGCATTAGGTAGCACCAGGTCAGAGAGCATGTCGCTCCGGTAATACGGCCCAAGATCAAAACAAAGACCAAAGTCCAAGTCAATAAGAAACCAGCGCCCTAGAAAGAGAAAGAGAAAGCTGCAAGATGTGAAATAAGACATAAGCCCTTTAAAAAGATGACCTCATCCAGAATTGTCCAGAGAGCATGATATATGAGGAGTTATTACTTCCGTTAGTTTTCATTATGCTCTCTCTCTCTCTCTCTCTCTCCTTGTGTGTTTGTGGGTGTGTGTGTGTGTGTGTGTGTGTGTGTGTGTGTGTGTAAAAGGGGCTGCTGAAAGAACTAATGTGAAAACAGAAACCCGTCTCCGAAATGAAATCTACTAAAAGTGTTAAAATGTGCAATCTGTTGTACATTAATAAGTTATGCACTTTAACTGTTAGTAAATGACTGTAATGCAAAATAATACACTTAACGATGTGTGAGTAGCAGCACTACATTTGAATCCAACTTTATTTGATTCCGTTAAACAGGTTATCGAGTTATCTAGTGCAACAGTGTGATTATTGATTCCAGCCTTTCATTTGAAGCTCATGTAGATAATATTACCAGGAAAGCATTCTTTCATCTCAGAAATATTGCCAGGATAAGAAATATATTGTCGCTAAACGATGCAGAAAAACTAGTTCATGCTTTTATCACCTCTAGGTTGGACTATTGTAATGCCTTACTGTCTGGTTGTTCAGCTACAGTAGATGCATAAACAAGCTTCAGCTAGTCCAGAATGCAGCAGCGAGAGTCCTCACTAGAACCAGAAGATATGAGCACATCACCCCTATCTTATCTTCACTTCGTTGGCTCCCTGTGAAATTTTACATGGATTTTAAAATACTACTATAGATGTACAAAATAGTCTCACGCCGCAGTATCTGAGTGAACTGCTAGTGTCTTACGATCCGCCACGCCTACTTTGATCAAAGGATGCAGGCTGCTTGTCAGTACCGCTAAAAACTACAGCTGGGGGCGGAGCTTTTTCTTACAAAGCCCCAAAGTTATGGAATAGTCTTCCAAATAGTGTTCGGGACTCAGACACAGTCTCAGTGTTTAAGTCCAGGCTAAAAACCTATTTATTTAGCCAAGCATTTTTATAAATAGATTATCCTTAGGTAAAGGAGCAGATCTGGGGGACTCATGGACGTAGAGTATTATGGTGAACTGGTATGTTTAGATGCTGTCTTCCTCACTCTCATTGATCACTCAGGTTTGCTGACGGTGAGGTGATTGCTTGCATACATCCCAGTTCCCCCTCATATCTGTGTTTCCTTCTGGCTCTCCCTTTTAGTTATGATGTCATAGTTAGTCCTGCCGGAGTCTCTGCTTGCACTCTGCAAAAAATATACATTTACACTATATGTTGTTTGGCTGTGACCAGATCTAACTGTTATCTTTCCGTCTCTACTGCTCTCTCTCTTTTCCTTTACCTGTCTCTCTCTCTCGAGCTATACATGTTTCTTCTGAGCTGTCAGTGCTCCAGACCCCCACTGACCTCTCGACCTGACTCGTCCTTTAGTACTTACGCTGATCTAATCTTTGCTTGAAGCAGAAGAAAACAATCATGAGCACAGCCATAAGAGACCCGCTAGCCACTATGGCAACCATAATGTGGTTCTTCGCTGGGTTGCTGACTCTGTGGTGGTCTTTACTGTCATCAGGCCTGAGAGCTTAGAGAAGGAAGAGAGTAAAAAAGAAAGAAAATCGATGTACGCAAACACAACTAATACATTACTGTGACGTTCATCAAACACTAAATAATCGTTTTTACTGAACATA
Organism: Clarias gariepinus; assembly: GCF_024256425.1. NCBI lineage: Eukaryota > Metazoa > Chordata > Actinopteri > Siluriformes > Clariidae > Clarias > Clarias gariepinus. Next base: position 40,210,136 of record NC_071105.1, read on the forward strand.
GCACTGTGCTGACAGTAGGCCCCTCATTTTATTTAAAACTGCCAAGATACTGTCTATATGATCAAACTGAAGTTAATAACAGACACTATTTTTTTAACATCAAAAAACAATTCTATGGTTTCTTTGTTTGTCTTAAATCTAAAATTTATTACCTTTAGTCACTAGTTTGATTAAGCCAAAGATTAATTTCTATAATTGTGTAATTAAATAAATGTGTACATTAAGTATCATATAAAGATAATTCAGGAATAAATGATATTTCAGGAATATCAAATAACTTAATTTATGGTTACACGACTAGACAATACTTACCCTTTTCCATCCGATCTGACTTTCTCCGAACTTCTTCATATTCATCTTCATCTTTAGCATCACTGGCCTCTATCCCTGTCAGCTCAGAGGTTATGATCGAGGAGCTGTAGTTGGCTAAAAAATAGAAAATTCTCATTAAAAGGCCATGAGGTCACATGACAAGAAAATATAGACTATTTTAGAAAGTGACAGAATTGTTGTGTTCCCTTTCAAAAGCTACACTCGATGAAAAGATGAAAACTTTCACTTCAGAGCACTCCTCTAATAATGAGTGAGCGTATTAGTAGTTATTAGAGGTGATAATACGTGCGGTCGAACGCATACAAAAATAAAAAAATAAAAAAATAAATAAATAAATAAATAATAAAATCCCCCAAATGCTCAAGCTTAGACGACAGGCTTCTGTTAAGTGGCCGGAGAAGGACGATGGCCCCTGCCCTTCATGGCAACCTCCATAATGAGTTAACTCCTTCATGGAATAAGCCGTATTTATCCCGTGTTTTTGTGCTATTGACATTGATTTGTTCGAATGTTGTTGATGCAAAAAGCGAGTTTTTTATGATGATGCCTCAGATTGCAGAGACGCTTGCAGGCTAATTCTCTCCTCGGAGCTCGCCCTACTGAGCGATCTGAGCACTGGCAGGTCTATCGATGATGCGGCGTTTACGGAGCTACTCCGAATCACAGATTTATTTCTCCATGCCACCAAGCAGACGGCCCGTGCTATTGGGCGTTCAATGGCTGCCATGGTGACCATGGAGAGACAGCTGTGGCCTAATCTTATAGACATCTAGAACTGGGATCGCGTCTTCCTCCTTGATGCCCCCATCTCGCCTTCCGGCCTTTTTGGCGAAGCCGTAAACACCGCCGCCACTGGGTTTCAGAGGGCGAATCTCTACGAGTAGGCCTTTGTGAGGCTTCTCCCCCGCCGTGCTCAGGGGTCGGAACTGTAGGCCACCCAGTCCTGACTCGGTTCTCGCCAGGCATGAAGCGCAAAAGGAGAGTGTGGTGAGCCGAGCACCCCCTCGTAGAGATTGGGACGGGACCAGCAGCGCTTCGCAGTCCGCCTCAAGGAGGCCAGACCTAAGGAGTATTATCTCCTCTAAAAAGGGAATCCTGAGGCTTATGTGCCCAGGACCATGGGGGTGTCTCCCCCCCCCCGCACGCTTCCCTCACGGGCTGGGGTCCGGTCTTAGATGGACAACACTCGGTAGTCTCGTAAATAATTGCCTGGGCAGACTGTGCTCGCGCTGCTGGGAAAAGCTAGTGCACCAGGTTCTGCTTTGGGGCACAGGACAAGTTCCTGTCCCTCAGGACAATTTACATTCCAGGGCATATGAATATGGGAGCAGACTTGCTGTTCAGGCAAGCTGTGACAGACTGGGTTTGAAAACCCCACCCCGAAGTAGTCAGGCGATGGCCCCTATGTGGCCCAGACTGCGTCTCATGCATTTCCTCTCATAGCTCTGCTCTCGGGAGTCCTGGCGAAGGTCCGTCAACAAGGCTTGCGCCTCGTATTGACAGCGCCCCCTTGGCCAGCCAGTGTGTGGTGTTTAGATCTAATATCACTTCTGTGAAGAGGGAGCTTCTGTCTCAGGCGCAGGGGACGACATTCCATCCCTGGCCCGAGCTATTCTACCTTCACCTCTGGCCCGAGCTATTCTACCTTCAGCTCTGAGGGAGACCAGTAAAGAGAGGCTGGTCTTCCAGCCAGTGAAATTGAAACTATACTAAGTGCTAGGACTCCCTCCACTAGAAGAACTTATGCTCTCAAATGAAGTGTATTGAAAATTGGTGCATAGCAGAGCCCAGTCCACTACCAAATTGTTTCAGTGCTGGTTGCTACAAGAAAATTGACCTCTGGCTTATGCCCTAGTACTCTCAGAACGTACGTAGCCGCTATTTCGGCTTGTCATATTCTGATTGATGGGATTTCTGTGGAAAGCACCCTTTAGTTGCCAACTAGAGCGACAGTCCCTTCTTGGGATCTAGCTATTGTGCCAGAGGGGTTGGTTGACACCCCCCTTTTAAACCACTAGAGAATCAGAAGCCTGTCAGGCTTCTGATTCTTAAATAAGTTCTTCTCATGGCCATTACTTCTCTGAAGTGAATTGGAGATTTGCAGGCTTGATCAGCCTCCCAATCTTGCTTGGACTTTGCCCCTGGGCTAGTCAAAGATATTCTGCATCCTCACCCTAACTATCTCCCGAAGGTTCCAATCTCTATGCACCCAGCTGTTCGCGAAGCCTCTGTCCTCCACCATTTACAGCTCTGGAGCAGAAAATACTTCACTTACTGTGTCCAGTTTGTGCTCTTCAGATTTATAGTACATACACCACGCTAGCCAGTGGCGTAAATCAGAGCAGGTTCTTATATGTTATGGGCTGCAGCCGAAGGGCAGCCGCCACTACACAAACATTGTCACATTGGTTGAGGAATGCTATTGCCCCTGCCTACGAGGCGCGTGGTCACACTTCGCCTCTAGGATTCAGGGCTCATTTGACCAGGAGAATTGCCTCATTAATTGCACTGGCACGCAGTGTCCCCTTGCAGCAAGTCTGTGATGCGAAAGCTTTCTTCTCTCCGCACATATTTGTCAGTTTCTATAGTTTGAATGTTCATGCCAATCCACATCCCAGCATCCCAAAGTTATGTCTGAGACCTCCTTGGATATTGTGTGCACACTACACAACCCTGGGGGTCCAGACACTTGCAGTACGACGGCATTGATATTCTCATTCCCATAGCGTTTTCACGCAACATCAAGTGTAGCTTTTAAAAGGGGACGTCTCGGGTTACTTTGCTGTAACCCTGTTCCCCTAAAAAGCGGGAACGAGATGCTGTGCTCCAATGCCGCACTGTATGCGTGACTGGACATCCTTTCAGAAAAAAATGACCTGAGAATGTTTCCGGTTCATGACTATTTATAACCTCTAGGTGCACCTAATCAAATGACGTCACCTGACCGAGGTTATATATGCCAAAATTTTTTGCGTGTTTGACACACATGCTTCAACAACCGGTCAAACGGAGAGAGCGTTCCCACAGCGTTTTCACGCAGCATCTCGTTCCCGCTTTTCAGGGAACAGGGTTACAGCAAAGTAACCCGAGATGTTTCTCATGTTTATTTACAAATTTAACATTCTTCTACTGATAATACTTTGTTGAAGATCTGCTGATTTAAAAATGTGTTTAGATATAAACCTGAGTTTGTACAACAGTTTAACATTTGGTGTAAAATTCCACTTACCCTCCATAGACTTTGTAACAGGTGACAAAATCAGCACAAAGATTAGGAGACTCAGTGAAGTCATGTTTCTGTACAAAGTAAAATTAACACCATGAGTCATGGAGATGAGCGAAGAAACCAAAACCCAAGAAATAAGGGAGGCCTGTCTCGAGAACAAACTGAGAAATGAGGAATGAATGGTCTCAAATACCCCAAAGGAAAGACAGAGTAATTGGCTTTTCTATTTAGATACTATAAATAAAAAAATATCAAGTTCATATCTCAGACTCTCTAACTAAATCTCATCACTGTTGGCAGTTCAGTTCAGTACGGCACACCAGCTACTCAAAGTGTCAAGCACAGCATTATTAAGTTAATGTTTAATAAAATACTACATACTACAGTATATAATAAAATGTAAATGCCTCAGGTATGTTGATTTTTAATGTTGTCAGTAAATGAGTTTATAGCTTTGAGTCTGAAGCTTATGAGTTTATGACTAAATGAGCTACTTTTTGCTATTATTTTAATCAAAGTAATGCAAGTACCAACTGTAATAAACCAAATAAACTTTTCTGTTTTCTGTTTAGGCATCTACTGTTAAACGTCCTCTAGATGTTCGTACAGCCAAGTCACTGGCAACCTGTTTTTTTAATATTTGGGTTAATTAAAAAACAAACAAAAAAACTTTCCAACACTGTGTGACTGATTTAGTACTGAGTTAGTACAGTATTTCAGAAGATGAGTAAAAATGTATTATAAATACCATAACTTGGTAAGCAAGCGAGGTCTTGAAACACGAGCAGGATTGTGGGTAATCGTCTCCCATGCTCTGTCTCAGTGCACATGCATCATTCGTACAGTCAACATCCGTGCGTGTGTACTGTTTACTATAACACTGTGACCATGTGTGTGTGCATAAAGCATCTTTTATTTTGTCTTTAAACTGGTTTGTGTGTGTTTGTGTGAAAGGCATCCTAAACAGTGACTTCCCAACCCCCCCCCCCCCCCCCCCCCCACACACACACACATACACCTCCTACTACTCTCCTGATTTCAATCACTACAGTCACGATTTTTAAAAAGGTAAAGTGCAGGTTAATAATAACCACTAGGGGACCTCAGAGACATTTCAACTTTTTAATCATCATCCAAATCACTTTTTTTGACATAATGGCCCTTGCGCTGTTGGAACTTGCTGTGGTTCCCATCTTGTAAAATCAGCAATAAATAATGCAGCTCAAGCTGCAGAAGAAGCAACAAATTAGATATGAACTTACAGTACTGGAAAAACCTTTTGCACAATATCTCCTGCTCCAGAGTGATGTAGAGAACAGCAGCACGGTAACCAGCTCGGTCAGGTTCTGCACCAGGCCCAAAAAAACTGAACCAATTTTTAGAACTTCACTGCCTGCCTCGTCTGGCTGTAAACAATGGCTGTAAATAATGAGCACGTACTGTGTAGCACAAAAGTGAGAGTTTACAGTAGAGACTGAGCTGCGGTGGATTAAACACTTCTCTCCTCGGACCTGTGGTTTCGGTTTGGTGTGGGACTGGCCAGTACTATTACAGATCTCGCATTACAACCCAAACATTCATTTCAAAAAAATGTTGTTGTTTTTTGGCATAACTCCTACCAAAATAAAAGTTGAAAACTTTGGGGGGGGGGGGGGGGGGATAAACATCAGTGACAATAATGGTAGTTTTGAAGAGGGAATAGATTTTAGAAACACAGGCAGTGAGTAGAATTATAAATACTGAAATAGTCACAGGTACAGTATACTAACTATTGGTACTGTAAGTAGTGAGAGGCAGTCTATTAGCTATTCTATTAGCCAGGGTAGAAGTGTGTGTATGATTTTAACACACACACACACACACACACACACACTTTTTGAAATTTGTGTTAATTTTTGTTTCTTTCTTTAATTGTTTGTTATTTTATTAGTTCTCAAAGTCTGTATCTGTGCTTTGTCTGTACAGATATTAATATTTGTCACGGCATGAAAGCAACCTACAGTATAGGGCCAAGTTAACTTGATGGTTGGTGTGTTTAGTCTTACTTTTTTAATAACATTTTTTTGTGATGGTCCTGTAAATACACAGTATTTTAATCTTTGCCACCCAGCAGGCAGATCATTTACCAAACGTTACAATTTACCCTCAATATTACCAGTAGCATCTTTTCAGTCAACCGAAAGAAATAATAAGGTTTTAAATATTGGACCATGTACAGTATATAGTTCATTCCAGTTCAATCTGCCTTCTCATACATTTATTAAAGTGTACCATAATCCATCTGCTCAAGAACAGTCCCACAGATTAATACTATAGCAAATTACTGTGAAGTATAATCCTCTCATAGAGAAGGTATTTTGTATATTATACAACAGTTATAATCTGATTAGATCCATATGGAGCATAGCAACACGTTTACACTCGAGGTTCTGATTTAAATTGGTGTTGAGTTAATTTGGTGTTGAGGTGTTAGGGGCAGAATCCACACTCACCGTTTTACACTTCCTTACACATACTAAAGCATTCTGGAAAAAAATCCTTCTAATGAAAATTTTATGTCATTTCTTTCTGTCACAAAGTTTTTCATGTACACAACAGTAAAGACCGGGTCACAGGTGGATATTGAGTTTTTTTAATTAAAAAATAATAATAACAAAATTCAGGAAAACCAGACCATGTTTTGTTTTTTGTTTTTTTTGCAATTTCACAATTTTTCAATTATATTTGTATAGCGCTTTTAACACTTGTCACATGACAAAGGCAAATACACACAACAAACTTTTAGTTTACATTAATAAGCTCTGTCTATCTCGAACCCCAGTACTGTAATTGTGTCCAAGTGGTGTTTTATCCCTCCCTCACTGTCTATCCTGTCTACAGGATTGCAGGGGCCTGGAGCCTACCCCAGGAGACAAGACGGGGTACATAGGGGGTATTCACATTCATGTTAATCACAAAAAAAACAAACAAACAAAAAAACCACAAAGAAGAAAAAGGACTTCCCTATTTGGGAACATTTTGAAGTAATTTCTCCCAATAATGTCATTACTTAATTAATTGCAAGAACATAATTAAAGGCTTTCTTTATTTAATATCCAAAGATTCAGAGATGGTGGTTAAGTGCACAAATATTTCATTTGCACAGAGGATTTTTAAATAACAACAAATAACTGTTGACAACTGTGTCAATGATGAATTGCAGCTGCATGTACATATAAATTATACTGCTTGTACTGTCAGGGTCTATTTGCTATACTGTACAAGAGGTCAGTACAACAAACACATAAATGAAGCTCCATAAAATTGACTTTTTGGTGAAACTAAAATTTACTCAATTGTCAAATTACAGTCAAGCGTAAAATAAAAAACAATTTGAAAACAATAAAAGTGAATTTTTACTCTGTTGCATAATATATTCCTAAATTTGTCAACTGTTCTTGTCAAGTCAAGAAGATCAAAATAAAATTACTTCTGTCTAAATATTATTTTAGTGAAGAAGTTGGTGTTGGTCATCTGGCATATCCTCACTACCTTATATTCTAACTACACAATAAATTTCATGTCTTTGAGGTGGACAGCAAACCACCTGAGAGATTCAAAAGGAAAGATGCCCCACTGTTTTAAACGTTTTGTAAAAATTTACAGGTAAAGTTGAATTAGACAATAATTACTCGTTATCTTCAGGGTAAATGTCCTCTCTCCTTCCTCTTTATATCTATTGTTCAGGACGACACACTTGAAAGGTCCCCAGGTCGTGTCGATGCTCCTGAAGCTCAGTTTGCTGGACAGAGTGAAGAGACCGTCGTGTCCCTGTGTGATCTGCAGTTCAGAGTTTTGTGTCCAGCTTGTGTTTCTCTGATGAAACCAGTGGATGGTTCCTGCTGGGTATCCACCGCTAGCATTACAGTACAGATCAGCAACTCCACCGCTCTCTATCTCTGTCGGCTCGGAGGTTATAATCGGGGATCTGTACTTGGCTAAAGGAAAAAAAAATCTAATTAAAAGGGTCATGGGGTCACATGCTACAAAAATACAAACTATTTCAGAAAGTGACAGAAATAACATGCAGTTGTGACTCTGTAGTGGGGCTGGGAAATTAATTTTAAACTAATAAAATATAAATAAAAATAATTTTTCATTAATCATAATCAAGGTAAAATGCACAATAAAGTCTTATGTTAATTTGAGGTTTTATTACCCAGCACTACTCTGTAGTTGTGAGATAATGAGAACCAGACGACATTTCTCTCTTACCTGTGACATTAATTGTGAATTGTACATTAACATTCCCCTGGTTGGTCCTGATGTAATATTTATATCCACCTTCATCTGAGATCGCTGTGTTATGAAGCTGTAACGATGGCAAGCTTTCAACTTTAAATCGAGAGTCTCCTGTCACTCTGTTCTCATACGGTTGAAATGTGAAACAGGGTTTAATCTCACTAATCTTCGTTAAAACCACTGTGTTAATAACAACAGGCCCAGTTTTTGACTCGATGCTGCAGGAGATGTGAGTGATCTGACCGATGACTCCTACTGCAGGCTGGCACTTCACATTAAACAGAGCTGTTAAAGAAAAGAAGAAAAAAAACTGTACATTATTATATAAACAATAAACAGAAAAAAACATCTAACATTAGAAAAAGACACCAATTACTAGAGGATCCACAGGGTCAGGGGTAACTGTATGAACCCAATATAAAATCAGTGTGTAGGTATATTTATTAGTTTACTGTATTATAACTGGAGTGTATTTATCTTCTACTCATCCTATAGTGTGTAAAGTACAGCAGAATCTTTACTGAAACAGGAAGATGTATTAAATCAGTACTGATCTGACTGATACAGACGGGACAGAAATGCTGAGCTCCAGCGGTAATTAACCCTCTCCACATGGAGACTAATGCAGTCTAAATAAAGTCTTAAAGCAGCAGTTTGTTAAAGTTTTATAAATCTGTTTATATATAAACTTCATTCAGTCAATCACATTTAACACTTTAACATCTGCAGTAATATCTCACTTACACTCAGCAGACTTTATCACACGTACAGACGACAACATCAACACACAGATCAGGAGAGTCTCTGAAGCCATGTCTCCATGCTAACGCCAGAGGAGGTACATCATGATAATCAGGTTAAAGAGGAAGAAACAAAAGGAGAAAAGACTCAGGTTCAGGGACAGAGCAGAAAGATAAGACATGACAGACTATGTGTGCTGTGGTTAAGGTTTAAATAATCTGTCTTTAATATTAATTATTATTACATGTCGCCTCTCATACAGTTTATTGTTGTGTCTCGAAGTTCTTGGCTTTTGTGAGTCGCCTCGTTCTCCCCCGACTCTGCACACAGAAAATAATGATTTGTTTAAAAAAGTCATCCAGAAATCTGACTCAGTGAAACATCAGGGGTCTGTTCTTCGTATGTCGCTTGACACATCTAAGATGAGATCGTCTTGCTAATTACGATCTGGCTCGTCGAGCACACCTGTTGTTGATAATTTGTATAGCTGGATTGAGTTGTCTAGGATTGTTGGTTTAAAAGGTGATATGATCGACAGTAGAAACACTGATCACAACCCCTTCGATTGGTTGACTGAATGGCTAAAGAGCGAGCTCAATTTTTTCTCAAGCGGAAGAAAGGCTTTTATTAGAGGGTTATGGAGAATTTCAAACTTTAATAATATATCAAATCCTATTTGTATTAATTGCTCCTTTTGTCAAGAACTAAGAATATCTGTACATGTAAGTACAAGAACATCTTACAAAATGGTAATCTTTAGCATAGTTATCTTCATTTTCTCTTAAGACACTAACTAATGTTATGCGCTGAAATGCCCCCCTGCCATGGATTGCCCCCCTACATAATCGCTATCAAATATTATATTAGAACATAAATTCATAGGTTAATGGTTTACAAATTACACGAGACAATAAAATAAAATAAGCAATATGAAAATAAATATGTTGTATATGAAAAAATATTTTAAAAATTCATATACAACATGTATACTTTTATATTGTTTATTTTATAATAAAATTAGTTTCGTCTAATTTTTCATCACAAACAATTTTTTTTATCCATAAATGCTTATTTGCATATTCATGACAAACCCCTGAAAAACAAATGTGCCACAAAATAAACATTATACAAGAATTTGTATTATTGGTTTTGAGAGCTGTCACGTCGACCAATAAAATGACTTCATTTCCACCCCAGCCCGCCCCTGACTCTGCTCTCTCAAGTTCGCGTTTACACGTGCACAAGTGAGTTTTGCTCCAGGAATATCGCAGAATGAGTAGCTAAAGTCAGAGCGCTGGGATTTGAGGTTGTACTGCCAAATCTGAGAGGTTGTGAGCGCCGACTTGTGGTTGTACAGCGAAACTGAAGTAAAGCGCAAAGATAAATGTGTAGTACACAATTGTACCTGTCATTTTATTTATGTGAATAACACTTTAAACATTTGTCACTATTAATCTGCAACTTCGAATTTAAAACACAGGTGTTCTGAGTATTGTCTATTTCTGCACATCAATAGATGCAGCTTTTTACATCAGAGCTTCTTTTTCCTTGTCTTTCGGCTGTTCCCTTTCAGGGGTCGCCACAGCCAATCATTTGCCTCCATCTAACCCTATCCTCTGCATCCTCTTCTCTTACACCAACTAACTTCATGTCCTCTCTCACTGCATCCATAAATCTCCTCTTTGGTCTTCCTCTAGACCTCCTGCCTGGCAGTTCCACCCTCAGCATCCTTTTACCGATATATTCACCATCTCTCCTCTGAACATGTCCAAACCACCTCAATCTGGCCTCTCTGACTTTATCTCCAAAACATCTAACGTGGGTTGTCCCTCTGATAAACTCATTCTTGATCCTATCCATCCTTGTTACTCCCAAAGAGAACCTCAACATCTTCAGCTCTTTTCACATCAGAGCTGTGAGTATAAATTTCAACTTACAAATACAAATATTAATTTTACAATTTCTCACATTCAAATTTGCAAGCTCTCGGGTTTTGCTACTGTTTTACCTTCATATACCGAACACCTGACGAGAAGAACCGAACCGAGCTGGAAAAAAATATATAAACGCGGACCGAGTTGCGGGGGATTTAGCGCTCCATCCTGTCACAGTACTTTTGGTTTTCTCTTCCTCGTCTTCTTCTTCGCTGTTTTATGCAGGTACCCCATAGAGAGATATATATATACACTGAGTAGACGTCGCCTGTGACGCTGCTGTCCACAAGAACGATGAGTCACGCGGCCGCCATCTTGTGTCGGGGGAAGCCACGCCCACTCTGCATTAGTTAGCATTAGCAGAGAACTAGCAAGGATTAAAATCACCTTCATTTGATTAATTTTCAACTGATTTTCAAGCCGTTTGGTTTATTATAAATGTCAGACATATATTTATGATAGAACATAGATTAATTAATTAATTTACTTCTATGATATAAGTAAAATAATTAATCTATGTTCTGTCATGAATATGTGATATACTGTATCATATACAATACAATACTTAGTCACACCTACATAACTAATTAATCTGTTCTACAATGCAGAAAACAATTACAAGGATGTTGATTATTAGTGATATGAAAAAAAAACACGAATAATATAAAATAAAGTATATATAAGATATAAATAATAGAGCAAAATTTAAATTAATAAAGGCATGAGTTAAACAAAGCGGGAAAAACAAACAGTTATGGACTTCCTGACCAACAGACCTGAGAATGTTAGGATGGGGAACTGAACATCTGCATCTGGGCAGAAAGTAAATCATCATAAATCGTCCAAATCTCAAATGATTTCTTTTAGTTTTGTGGTTTGTTCCAACTGACAGACATGTATTTATGATCGAGTCCAGAGAAAATTTAAGCTTTTGATATTAATCTACTTCAAAACTAGGTGTAAGTTTATTATTCTTCTACTTCAGTGAACTTAAAATTAACTATTGTTACTGACCTTAGCCTAGTCTACTGCACACGATATGACTACAATGGTGTGATATCCATACTTAAAAATACGAGTGAAACATCAAGGGCTGAATTACGAGTGCTTTTTAAAATGAAAGAATGTAAAATGTGTAAAATGTTATTCACGATCTTCTTCAGTTATTACGGAAATGGGAAACGTGTTTATGATGTCACAGAGGACCCAGACTGCTGTTTCACGTGCCATGATTAGATTGGGAGGGAAAATTAATGCTTGACCACAGAGAGATTATAAATACCTGCTTTTTCCTCTATCAGAAATAACTGTGAACAGTATAAATAAATAACAGTGAAATTCATTAATGTGTCATAAATGTTTGTATTTATAAACAATTGTGATGTTTAACAACCCTTTTCTATTTATGAATTTAATAACATAAGTGGTTACTCTTGCTGAGAATATTTCACATTTATGTATTTTATTCACAATATAAAAAAAAGCTGTAAATAAACTCTATTGGTTGAAATTTTGATTTATAGTCACAGATTGCCAGAAATAGGATAACTGTGTTCAAAATTAAATAAATAAATAGGACATGATGAAATAAATAACTCTATGAATAAATAAGACACATCTATGTAATATGAGAATGATATTGTGAAATAATGGAACCCATTTAAAAAAAAAAGCAAAAAGTATTCTATGCAGTAGGTGGCAGTACAGTGTCTACTGGTAAATTATCCCTCTCTATCTGATCTGCTAAAATGAGCAGAACTGACTGAAGTTTACACCAGTCCGCCATCTTCAGTGACTTTTGACAACTTACTAGTATAAAAATATAATGCAATACAGAAATAAATGCTTTTTAAGCATATTATTTGAAATATCACTAAATATACACTCACCTAAAGGATTATTAGGAACACCTGTTTAATTTCTCATTAATGCAATAATATAATGTTGGGAACTTTTTCAGAGACCAGGAGACGTTGGAATATCATTTAAGCAGAAGTTACTCTTTATTGAGAACTCGCCTGTGTCGCTGTAGTCATCCAAGTCTGACTGAAAACCCAGCTCTGGAGAGTTTATACGTTACAAGAGGGAGGGATACAAAGAGGTGAAGAGAATATCTAAACAAAGCATAGTGTAGTACAGGAGTCAGCCTGGTAACGGAAGTTCCCCAGCCCTGATCTCATCAGCATAACAGTGGCTTTCAAATGCATATGTGCTAATCTAATCAGCCTGACAGTATCACCCAAACCTTTATGTTATCATAGAGACAAAGGCACAGCCTGGCCTTGAGATTAGCATTTACATTGACTTTGGGACCCTACCCAGTGTTCAGGAAGTACATAAAGACAAAAGGTTATTGTCTCTGACACCTGGGGTACCAGACTCGATCTTTAGAGAATGTCACCATCTTTACCTTAAAATGTAAAACCCAATGTACATAACTTGTTCAGTTTATATACTATTACACTGGAAGCTAGATTTAACATTTCTGATTTGTAATCCTACACTAATCAATCAATCACATGGCAGTTGCTTCAATGCATTTAGGGGTGTGGTCCTGGTCAAGACAATCTCCTGAACTCCAAACTGAACGTCAGAATGGGAAAGAAAGGTGATTTACGCAATTTTCAATTCAATTCAATTCAATTCAATTTTATTTGTATAGCGATTTTAGCAATTTTCATTGCCGCAAAGCAGCTTTACATAGTCAAAAGAATTATTTAGGTTTGTATGAAATGTGAATTTGTATGAATCAAAATGGTCAGTTTGTCCCTGGTGAGCAAGCCGAGGGCGACAGTGGCAAGGAAAAACTCCCTGAGATGGTAAGAGGAAGAAACCTTGAGAGGAACCAGACTCAACAGGGAACCCATCCTCATTTGGGTGAAACAAAAAGCAGTAAATGATCTGCATTTATACAGTGTGTAGGGTGGGAGGCAGTTCAGCTATAATAGCTGATGTTAATTGATGTTAATATGGAGTCCAGGTAGTTATTGAAGACCCAGGTAGACTTGTAAGAAGTTCCAGTCATGACCTATCGAACTGTCAAGTCCCCAGAGAAACAGTTGCCAACACCAGTCAAGGCCAGAACCATTTTCTAGGTAGAGAGAATCATTCCCAGACACCAGACGCATCCCAGAGAGACACACGGGGCATCCATGTGACGAGATCTTCAGCCAGAAGCGGGGCACCAGGATGGGTCAGACAGGTCCGGAGGGCAGAGGGAGTCTGGATCACTGGCAGCTCAGGAACGACATGTGTAGCTCGACAGAGAGAGAGAGAAAGAGTGAAAGGGGGGGACAGGAGGAGAGAGGAAAAAGAAAGAGGGGGGGAAAGAGAAGAAGAGGAGAGATGGCAGTTAGGTATGGTCACAGTCACACAATGTATAATGTGAATGTATATTAACTGTAGCGTGCAAGCAGAGACTCCGGCAGGACTAACTATGACAGCATAACTAAAAGGGAGAGCCAGAAGGAAACACAAACATGAGGGCTTCCTGACATGTAAAGCAAACAATCACCTCACCGTCAGCAAACCTGAGTGATTAATGAGAGTGAGGAAGACAGCATCCAAACATACCAGTTCACCATAATACTCTACGTCCATGAGTCCCCCAGATCTGCTCCTTTACCTATGGCAAATCTATTTATAAAAATGCTCGGCTAAATAAATAGGTTTTTAGCCTGGACTTAAACACTGAGACTGTGTCTGAGTCCCGAACACTATTTGGAAGACTATTCCATAACTTTGGGGCTTTGTAAGAAAAAGCTCTGCCCCCAGCTGTATTTTTCATAATACGCGGTACTGACAAGCAGCCTGCATCCTTTGATCGAAGTAGGCGTGGCGGATCGTAAGACACTAGCAGTTCGCTCAGGTACTGCGGCGCGAGACCATTTAATGCTTTATATGTCAAGAGTAGTATTTTAAAATCAATGCGAAATTTCACAGGGAGCCAATGGAGTGAAGATAAGATAGGGGTGATGTGCTCATATCTTCTGGTTCTGGTGAGGACTCTCGCTGCTGCATTCTGGACTAGCTGAAGCTTATTTATGCATCTAGCTGAACAACCAGACAGTAAGGCATTACAATAGTCCAACCTAGAGGTGATAAAAGCATGAACTAGTTTTTCTGCGTCGTTTAGCGACAATAAATTTCTTATTCTGGCAATATTTCTGAGGTGAAAGAATGCTATCCTGGTAATATTATCTACATGTGCTTCAAATGAAAGGCTGGAATCAATAATCACACCAAGGTCTTTCACTGTTGCATTTGATGGAACAGAAAGGCCATCTAAAGTTACGGTATGATCTAAAATTTTACTCCTAGCTGTATGCGGTCCTATGACTAGAACTTCTGTCTTATCCGGATTTAGCAGAAGGAAGTTAGTTAGCATCCAATTTCTTATGTCCTGCACACATTGCTCAATTTTAGTAAGCTGTTTTTTCTCATCAGGTTTTGCTGAGACATATAACTGTGTATCATCAGCATAACAATGAAAACTAATACCATGCTTACGGATTATGTTGCCCAGAGGAAGCATGTAAAGGGAAAAAAGCAGTGGACCTAAAACTGAACCCTGCGGAACGCCGAACTCCACTAGAGAACATGCAGAATAATCACCATTTAAGTCTACATACTGATAACGATGGGTCAGATAGGATCTGAGCCAGGAGAGGGCTGTACCCTTAATTCCCACTACATTTTCTAATCTGTGAAGAAGAATAGCGTGATCAACAGTGTCAAAAGCTGCACTGAGGTCAAGTAGTACAAGCATAGTTACACAACCCTGATCAGAGGCCCAAAGAATGTCATTTACTACTTTAACGAGCGCTGTCTCTGTACTGTGATGAGGCCTAAATCCTGACTGATACAGTTCATGTATGCCATTCCTATGTATATATGAGCATAGCTGCTCCGCTACTATCTTTTCCAGGATCTTAGAGATAAAGGGGAGGTTTGATATTGGTCTGTAACTGGACAGCTGACAGGGGTCGAGGTCAGGTTTCTTAATTATTGGTTTGATAACTGCTAATTTAAAAGATTTTGGAACATATCCAATGCTGAGTGAAGAATTAATTATTCTCAACAGGGGTTCTATTATTGCTGGTACTATCTGTTTAAGAAAATGTGTCGGTACAGGATCTAATATACAGGTTGATGAATTTGAAGAAGAGATGAGTGAAATTAGTTCATTCTCTTCAAGGGGAGTAAAGTATTCTAGGTTCTGGTCTGACATGGCTAGATTAACATCTGCATCAATTACATTGTTCGGTTTCAAAACCTCAATTTTATGCCTAATATTTACAATTTTATTATTAAAAAAGTTCATGAAGTCCTCACTATTGCATGATGTTGTTGTGGAGATTTCTGCATTGGTCTTATTTCTGGTTAATTTGGCTACAGCATTAAATAAGAATCTAGGATTATTTTTATTTTCTTCTATAAGAGTGGAGAGATATGTTGATCTAGCTACACTAAGAGCTTTTCTATAGTTCAGGATGCTCTCCTTCCATGCTATTTGAAATACTAGTAATTTAGTTTGACGCCATTTACGTTCTAATTTCCGAGCGGTCTGTTTTAAAGTGCGCGTGTGATCGTTATACCAGGGAGCAAGTTTTTTATCTCTAATAATTTTTCTTTTAACTGGAGCTACATTATCTAAGGTATAGCGAAATGTCGACTCTAAATATTCAGTCGCCTGATCGAGTTCTGTGGGGTCAGACGGTGATCTAATCGAAGTTGGGAACTCTGGGAGATTACTGATAAAACTCTGTTTGGTAGTTGATGTGAATGTACGTTTCATACGGTAGCGCGGCGCTGTGTGTACATTATTATTGTGACACACTTGCAATGAGACAAGATAGTGATCTGAGATAACTTCAGATAGTGGTATTGTGAATAAATTTCTTATACTTAATCCAAATAATATTATTAAATCTAAAGTGTGACCTGCTTTATGAGTGGGTCCTACTACACACTGATTTACTCCTACCGAGTCCAGTATAGACATAAATGCAGTTCTCAGAGGGTCTTCTGGGTTTTCAAAATGAATATTAAAATCTCCAGCAATTAACACTTTGTCTACAGAAATGACTAGGTTTGAGAGGAAATCTGCAAATTCACTAAGAAATTCCGAGTACGGCCCTGGAGGTCTGTAAATGACAATTAGCGGGATCGACTGAGCTGACTTAATATAGTTAAATACACTTATGTTACTATAAAGAATTTCAAATGAATTAAATTTGTGTCCGTGTTTTTGTACAATAGTCAAATTATCATTGTGAATAACTGCGACGCCTCCTCCTCTACCAGTTAACCGAGGCTGGTGTATGTAGCTGTATCCAGGAGGACTAGCTTCATTTAGAGCTACATACTCGTCCTGTTTAATCCAGGTTTCTGTTAAACAGAGTATATCAAACTCCTGATCTGTGATAATTTCATTAACTATAACTGCTTTAGATGCGAGAGATCTAATATTTAACAGTCCTAGCTTCAGATCAGAGGTGCCGGCTGCGCATTCAGTCTGATCCAAGTTTGTGGTCTTTATGCTAATTAAATTACTAAAACAGACTTTCTGAGTCTTTCTAAATTTGTTTTTAGCTCGGGGAACAGACACAGTCTCAATAGAGTGAACCCTGAGTGACGACTCTATGCAGCTAGCAGACGGTTGGTTTAGCGTAAGGGATCTAATGTTGAGAAGTCCAAACTTTAGAGGTAGACTTCGATTACTTATTTGGGCTTTTTCTGGTTTAATGGTTACCAGATTGTTTCGGCTGGATTTAACGAATTTATTCTTTTTTCTCACTAATCGGGGAATAGACACAGTTTCTATAGTACAAGCTATGTGTGTGCGTCTATTAGTATGGTGAGTTGTATTGTGGCTGATATCTAAGGAATCTGAGGTATGACTTACCGCAAGTCAGATGGTTCGTAATGTCCTGGAGATGTTGTCAGAGAGGACCGCTGCTCCAGCTCTGCTAGGGTGCAGGCCATCTGTGCGGTAGAGCCTAGGACGCTCCCAGAAAACATTCCAGTTATCAACAAAGGGTAATCTCTGTTGTTGACACCAAGATTGTAACCATTCATTGAAGGCAAATAATCTACTGAACCTCTCGATTCCTCTCTGAAATGTCGGAAGTGGTCCAGATACGACGATCTTTGTCGTGGGTGATGTGCTGCGGACCTTCTCAACCAGGCTCCTGAAGTCCTTCTTTAGGATCTCCGTCTGCCTCAGCCTGATGTCGTTGGTGCCAGCATGGAGAACCACAGCTCGAATGTTCTTCCTCAGGGCCGCAGGCACCTGTGCAGCAACATCAAGAACACGTGCACCAGGTAAACAGCGCGTGTACGCCTTACCTTTAGCTGTGGTAGCACGCACGTGCCGGACAATGGAGTCTCCGATGACCAGCGCGTCGTGTGCCGTCTCACGGAGAGGAGCGAAGCGGTTTCGGGTTGAGATCTCGAAGACGGGTGGTGGCGGAGGAGGAGAGGTCCACGCCCGGGGCTTGGCGCGCGTCTTCCGCTGCTGAAGTTTCAATTTTGAGCGTGGCATGGTTGTTGGTGCCAGACGGGCCGGTCTGAGTATTTCACATTCTGCTCAGTTACTGGGATTTTCACGCACAACCATTTCTAGGGTTTACAAAGAATGGTGTGAAAAGCAGACAAAGCACTCTATGCGCGTGCAACGTCTCCACTGCGCGCTCAACAGCTCGATTCTGCACGTGCAGTTCCTCCCCTGCTCACTCAATGTGTTCTCCGCACACGCGCGACTTCTCGATTCTGTGCGAGCTCGACTCTGTCTGTACACTTGCTCAACTTTGACCAGCGTTACAAAACTGTCACAAAACCAGCCAATCACAGACTTCCACACACTACTTCTGGCCTTTTCTCCTCCAATCAAATGGCACTACTATCGACCGCTTAACAAAAGCATTGTAAAAAAAGGTTTATAAGTAAAGCGAAAATCCCATTAGATTTTGATAGAGTTGTCCCATTAAAATTTTAGTCGATGTAGTCTAACAATGAGCTATATGGATATTTAGATAAGTAAATAAAATCACACAATGGACAAACGAACCTGGTATATACTAATACTTAATTAAATAAAAATAAATATTATAATATTTGTTTATAATATTTATAAGTAAATGCTAATTTATTTACATTGCTTCCCTTATATAATTTATTTTCATTTGTATATAATTATATATAATAATATAATTTTAATTTCTTATTATTTGCTTTTGATTTTGTAAAGCTGCCTTGAGACAATGACCATTTTAAAAGCACAATATAAATTATAGTATGTGTTATGCGGTTGATATTGCCAGCTAGATAGAGAAGGAACAGCCAATCAAAAGTAGTGTGTGGAAGTCTGTGATTGGCTGGTTTTGTGACAGTTTGTAACGCTGGACAAAGTTGCACGAGCATACAGACAGAGTCAAACGCGCACAGAATCAAGAAGTTGCGCATGCGCGGAGAAAACGTTGAGCGACCAGGGGAGAAACTGCACACGCAGAATCGAGCTGTTGAGGGAGCAGTGGACACATTGCACGTGCATAGAGTGCTTTGTCTGCTCTCAAAATGTCAAACCACGGGCTCAGAATTGTGGCAGGAATATAACGCCATAAAAAACATCCAGTATGCGGCAGTCCTGTGGGCGAAAATGCCTTGTTGATGCTAGAGATCAGAGGAGAATGGGCCGACTAATTCAAGCTGATAGAAGAGCAACTTTGACTGGAATAACCACTCGTTACAACCGAGGTATGCAGCAAAGCATTTGTGAAGCCACAACACGCACAACCTTGAGGCGGATGGGCTACAACAGCAGAAGACCCCACCAGGTACCACTCATCTCCACTACAAATAGGGAAAAGAGGCTACAATTGCACGAGCTCACCAAAATTGGACAGTTGAAGACGGAAAAAATGTTGCCTGGTCTGATGAGTCTCGATTTCTGTTGAGACATTCAAATGGTAGAGTCAGAATTTGGCGTAAACAGAATGAGAACATGGATCCATCATGCCTTGTTACCACTGTGCAGGCTGGTGGTGGTGGTGTAATGGTGTGGGGGATGTTTTCTTGGCACACGTTAGGCCCCTTAGTGCAAATTGGGCATCGTTTAAATGCCACAGGCTACCTGAGCATTGTGTCTGACCATGTCCATCCCTTTATGACCACCATGTACCCATCCTCTGATAGCTACTTCCAGCAGGATAATGCACCATGTCACAAAGCTCGAATCATTTCAAATTGGTTTCTTGAACATGACAATGAGTTCACTGTACTAAAATGGCCCCCACAGTCACCAGAACTCAACCCAATAGAGCATCTTTGGGATGTGGTGGAACGGGAGCTTCGTGCCCTGGATGTGCATCTCACAAATCTCTATCAACTGCAAGACGCTATCCTATCAATATGGGCCAACATTTCTAAAGAATGCTCTTAGCACCTTATTGAATCAATGCCACATAAAATTAACGCAGTTTTGAAGGCCGGTCAAACACCATGTTAGTATGGTGTTCCTAATAATCCTTTAGGTGTGTGTGTATGTATATATATATATATATATATATATATATATATATATATATAGGCTATATATATATTATATAATATACAGTGAAACCTTGGATTACGAGCATGACTCTGACATATCAGAGTTCAAAAGAGGACAAATTGTTGGTGCGCGTCTCGCTGATGCATCTGTGACCAAGACAGCATGTCCTTGTGATGTATCAAGAGCCACGGTATCCAGAGTAATGTCAGTATACCACCAAGAAGGACCACATCCAACAGGAGTAACTGTGGACGCAAGAGGAAGCTGTCTGAAAGGGATGTCCGGGTGCTAAACCGGATTGTATCCAAAAAACATAAAACCACAGCTGCCCAACTCACTGAAGAGTTAAATGTGCACCTCAACTCTCCTGTTTCCACCAAAACTGTTTTTTTGGGAGCTCCACAGGGTCAGTGTACAGTACATGGCCCGGCTGCTATAGCCAAACCTTTGGTCACTCATGCAAATGCCAATCGTTGATTTCAATGGTGCCAGCAGCGAAAATCTTGGGCTGTGGACAATGTGAAACATGTATTGTTCTCTGATGAGTCCACCTTCACTGTCTTTCCCACATCCAAGAAAGTTACGTTGTGGAGAAGCCCCAAAGAAGCGTACAGTACCACCCAGACTGTTGCATGCCCAGAGTAAAGCATGGGGGTGGATCAGCGATGGTTTGGGCTGCAATATCATGGCATTCCCTGGGGCCCAATACTTATGGTGCTAGATGTGCGCCTCAATGTCAAGGAGTAACGAACCATTCTGGAGGACCATCTACACCCAGTGGTTCAAACATTGTATCCTAAAGGCGGTGGCGTGTATCAGGATGATAATGCACCAATACACACAGCAAGACTAGTGACAAAGTGGTTTGATGAACATGAAAGTAAAGTTAAACATCTCCCATGGCCTGCACAGTCACCAGATCTAAATATTATTGAGCCACTTTGGGGTGTTTCGGAGGAGCGAGTCAGGAAACGTTTCCTCCAACAGTATCACGTAGTGACCTGACCACTATTCTGCAAGAAGAACGGCTCAAAATCCCTCTGGCCACCATGCAGGACTTATATCTGTTATTCACAAAAGCAAAAGGGGGCCCGACACCATACTACAGTAATGAATTGCCGTGGTCAAAAACCAGGCGTTTCAGTTTCATTGTCCAACCCCTGCAACTTACATATCATTTTGCTGATTAAATGTGATTTAATGTTAACTTGTATAAGATTTGTGCAGCACTTTGCTAAAGTTCCTCTGGTTTATAAATTGGTTTATATATAAAGCCGACTTCATTCAGTCATTCATATTAAACACTTTAACATCTGCAATAATATCTCACTTATTATACGCTCAGCAGACTTTCCCACACATACAGATGACAACATCAACACAAAGAGATAAGTCTCTTAAGCCATGTCTCCAGGCTAACACCAGAGGAGTTACATCATGATGATCAGGTTAAAGAGGAAGAAACAAAAGGAAAAAAGACTTTTTTTATTTTTTGGTTATTATTTATTACATTTTATTTACAGGACAGAAAAAAACCCTCGCAGGTCATATTATGACAGATTATGTGTGCTGTGTTTATGATTCCTGAAATCTGTAGGTAAAACATTATTACATATCATCATCATCATTATTATTATTATTATTATTATTATTATTATAGCATTATTATTATGTTTACTATAGGTGAAAAAGACACCAGTAAAGAGCTGATCTTTTATTAAATATATTCTTTATCCTTTTAACATCTCTCTAAATAATTAATTTTAGTGTACACTCTACAGTAGGTTTCATTTTATTTTTACACAAAGTGATATCCTAGTAAGTGAAAATATCTTAAATCATATTTATATTTTCTTATATAAGATTACATCAAACCAAATGTAAGATAATTAAGCCTACCTTAAACTAAATGAAGCAATCTAATTCTAAGGAGAAATTTATTGTAAAAAGGATTTTTTTTTTTTTTTGCCAAGTAAACAATAAATTTACTAGAAATCTAGAAATAGGCTTAATCCACTTATTGTTATCTATTTTATGAGATTTTAGATAAATTTGACAGTATTTAAGATACACTATATACACAAAAGTATTAATCCAAATCTGTTTATTAAATGTACTGTAGGCGTTGTAATCAGGCCTCGTATCCCCAGTGAAGGGCGATCTCAACGCTTCAGCATACCAAGACATATTGGACAATGCAACAGTTTGGGGTAGACTCTTTTCTATTCCAACATGACTGTGCCCCAGTGCACAAAGCAGGACTATAAAGACATAAGTGATGGGTCCTTCTTGAACGATTTATTAATTTTGAATGAATCTTAGGAGTTACTCAGGAAGAACGAGTTGTCTGGGAATGTCTCCCATGTGGAATATCGTAGGTTCTGTACAGGAATTAGTTCGTCTGTTTTCCAAGTCATTCGTTCATCACTTGCAGCCCCATAAGCTTCACCTGTGCATTCTACAGTAAGCTGGAAAGAGAGTTGATTCATTCATCCCTCAAGTCATTCGAGTCATTATTGAAGACTTAAGACACAGGTAATTAATAAAATAATCTTTTCATTTTCTTATAACATTATATTTTGTTTTATTTTTTGTGTGATCAATGTTTGCCTAAGCAGCAGATCTTAGGGAAGTAACAAGTAACATTTTTTATAATTTTCTTAAAACGAACAAAATAAATGAAATGATTTGAAAAAAAGATTCATTTTGCTGAACAAGACTCAAAGATCGGAGTCGGTAAATTGGTTCTCTGGGACGAACTGGAACAGAGATGGCGAGCCAGGCTTTTTCATCCAACATCAGTGCCTGACCTCATGAACGCTATACAGATCGAATGGGCACAAATTCCCACAGAAACACTCCACTTACATCTACAGTAAGTATCTTACATCTAATCAAATTATATATTTATATAAAACAAATTAAATATAATATTATTAATCCTACAAGGCAAAAACACAGTATTGGTGATGATTTTATTTATTTATTGTTATACATATAACACAGAAAATGTTTGGCCAAAGAAGCTACTTCTGATGTTTATGCAACATGGAAGTGACCAATCTCGCTTCCCTAAAATTTCAAGTTGCTAACTTCAGCCGTTTTGGAGCGATGATTTTATACTGTATGTGCCCCAAAAATGGCCATTTTGAGCGTAATACTGTCTCGCTTCCAACAATAATCATTTAAATTGAAGATTATTCATGTTTATTTATGAGTATTGATAATAAAATAGTTGTAAGCTTCTAGAAGATTATGACCTGTAAAACTGTTGCTAAATTAAAGCATTCTGTGAAAAATTAAGCACTTTTTCCCCACTTTTCCAAATCTTTAGCTCTAAAATTATTATTATTTATTATTTAGCGTTAATAACAATTTTGTATTTTAAAATAATACACTTTTTCAGGTCTATGTCTTTTAATGTGAAATCTAAATTGACCAAGTTTCATCTAAATGATAATTAAGATCACTAGATGATTTCAATTCAAAAAAGTTATGGTCGCTAAAACAGGAATGGACTAAATACTTTTGTTGTAATATATTTTAAGGAATTTTAGATACATTTACTGTAAGTTGAAACTAGATTTTAAATACAGGTGCATCTCAATAAATTAGAATATCTTCTAAAAGTTGATATATTTCCGTAATTTAATTCAAAAAGCGAAACATATTATATAGATTCACTACACATATACTGATATTTTATGTTTATTTCTTCTGATTTTAATGATAATGAAAACCAAAATTCCAGTATCTCAGAAAATTAGCATATTGGAGACTCATGGTGTCGCACTCTGCTTATTACCCCAAACTCACAATCAGATTATTAACTCAAAACACCAGCAAAGGTTACCTGAGCCTTTAAATAGTCTCTCAGTCTGGCTCAGTGGTTCCACAAAAGGTCATTGCTAAAGAAGCTGACTGTTTTGTATCTAAGCACATTAATGGAAAGTTGAATGGAAAAAAATGTGGTAGAAAAAGGTGCACAAGCAACAGGGATAACCGCCATGAGAGGATTGGGAAACGAATCTCATTTAATTATTGGGGGGAGATTTACAAGGAGGGAACAGCAGCTGGAGTCAGTGCTTCAAGAGCCACCACGCACAGACGTATCCAGGACATGGGCTACAACTGTCGCATTCCTTGTGTCAACCCACTCTTGAACCAGAGACAACGTCAGAGGTGTCTTACCTGAGCTAAGGACAAAAAGGACTGGACTGTTGCTCAGTAGGACAAAGTCGTCTTTTCAGATGAAAGTAAATTTGGAATTTAATTTGGAAATCAAGCTCTGTGTGTCTGGATGAAGAAAGGAGAGGCACAGAAGCCAAGTTGCTTGAAGTCCAGTGTAAGGTTTGTCAGTCGTGGTTTGGGAAGCCACGTCATCCGCCGGTGTTAAACCCACTGTGATTCATCAAAGGTCATAGGTCAGCGCAGCCGACTACCAGAAAGTTTTAGAGCACTTCATGCTTCACTCTGCTGACCAGCTTTATGGACATGCTGATTTCATTTTCCAGCAGGACTTGGCACCTGCCCACACTGCCAAAAGTACTAAGTACCATGGTGTCCCTTGGCTTAATTAGCCACCAAACTCACCCGAGCTAAACCCCATAGACAATCTGATCCGTGATAGAGTTAATCAGATTGTCAATTGTGGACTGTGGAATGTTGGTCCACTCCTCTTCAATGGCTGTGCGAAGTTGTTGGATATTAGTGGGAACTGGTACACGCTGTCGTATACGCCGGTCAAGCACATCCCAAACATGCTCAACGGGTGACATGTCCGGTGAGTATGCTGGCCATGCAAGAACTGGGACATTTTCAGCTTTCAAGAAAGGGAAGACTAATAAATGTTCATCTTGTTATAATGAGAGTGTGAGCATGAGCCTTATTGAAAACACGTAAGAAAGTAATCCATCAGTCATCAACCAGTAGCATTTAGAGGTATGTAGAAGCTACACCTGGTGTTGTTCTGGTTGAGGGAACAAATGTCATACAGGAAGAAACCATCAGATAACAAAAACAGTTCCATAACTGCAAGAGCAAAGAATCCTTTGTTCAGATGGCTGAGGTCCTGGTCTTGGTCCAGCATGGCTTCTGTAGGAGGTCAGGAAGCTCAGTTTGGATGATGTATTTAGCTGATTTCTTCACCCTTTGTGGAGCTTCCTGTCCTGCTTGGTGCTGTTCTTAAACCAGGGTGTGATGCTTCCCTTCAGGATGTCCACTACCAGCTCCTTTGCCTTGATGATGTTCAAGAGGAAGTTTTTCTCCTGGCATCAGTCCTCTAGGTGGGTGGTATCGTCGTTCTCAGAGATCAGAGATCAGCCCCCAGCACAACAGTGTCATCAGGCAAACATGACAAAGACAGCAAGGTTACTTAAAATGTTGACTCAACTTGATTCGTTGAAATCTGTTCCCTGAATGAAAGTTTGTCTTGTTAAAGAAGGACTTCTGATCTGTTACTTCATTACCCATCATGCCTTTATAAGCTAGACTCTTAAATTATTCTCACATCCTAAACCACTGAGACAAAACAAGCCTAAAAACTCTGCAGTGTTGCATTAGATGTTTATTTTTACAATGTGGAACAGATACATTTTTTTTTCCAAATAACATAAACCATTTTAATATTTGAACATGTTTTCATGGTGAAATTCTGGAGAACAAAGAGTGGAAGTTGTATGGATGTCTGTCCGGAGACGAACTAGGAAGTTCCAGCTTATTAATATCACATTAAAATTAGATCCCAGAGGAGACAGGAAGGTAGTAGCATAAAAGATTTAATACATTAATATCAGATACAAGAGAAGAGAAAGTTAATTCGTTTTATATTAAAACAACTCTAACAAAGAGTCTGGGCATTTACAGCAGCTAACCTGTAAGGACTTATCTACACAGGAAGTGCATTTAAAGGCTACTGTTTCTGTTGTAAACACAGAAAAATCGTTTAAGCTGGGTTTTAGCAGACAGACGATGTTTTGAGACGTGTACAAATCTGAAGCATAAAATGACGATGATTTGAATCTGATTCATAACAGAAGTCAACAATTTTATCATGAATATCATTTAGTTACTGTAGGTAAAATCTACTGTACATCTGCACAAGGAAGGAGCTATCCAGGAGCCCAGCTTAAACTTTAATAGGGACATTATCTTCTTTGTCTTCTTGATAAACCAAGTAAACATTATCACCACAGACACTGTTGTATTTTAAACAGTAAAATATAAAAAGTTCTAAATGTGTAACGCTCAGCTAAAATATATTTAACTATTGTTACAAAAACTGCCAGGTCTTTATCTCCGTGTCCATGTGCTTTAAAAACCAGTGAACAAAAATGACACAAACAAGACCAAGTTAACCAAAGTGTATTATACAAAGAATAAAACAAAAAGGAGTGTGTGTGAATGTGTTTAATGTCCAAAGTCCAGGTTATTGCATCAATGTGTGAAGGAGATGGATCGGTCTCAACGGAAATGATGGAACAATCCTGGGAGGGCGATGTCGGAGTGAGAGAACTGTAGCGAAGCAGACCAGTCGGTGTTAATCCTGAAAGCCCGCAGGAAACAGCCCTCGTTGATCTCTCGGTAAACTCTGTGAATAACATGTAAACAGCGCACTGAAACTCCTAACTCCCTCGTCGAGTGCTTTGCCGGGCCGGCTTTTATTATAGGTGTGATGGCTCAGTGCTAATCACTAGGCCACCGTGCTGCCTTTAAACTTTTAGCCTTCTAATCAACATTTAATATCATTACTTTGATGATTATGATTATTGAGGATATCAAAGCAAATTTAAATTTTAATTTTATTTGTCACATACACAGTCATACACAGTACGAAATGTAGTGAAATGCTTATACGACTGCCAGTGACCTTAAAAAGAGAATTAAAGTTTACAATAAGAAATAAATATGAATAAAAGAAATACGATAGAAAAATTAAATAGAAAAATTTAATTAAACTAGGAAAAATAAAACTAAAACTAAAAATAGAAATATGATATACATAAAAATAGAAATATACTGTACAAATTTAAATATACTGTACTGGGTGTGCAAATATGCATAGAACAAAGTGTCTTTGTGCAAAGGTTATTAAAGTGTCTTTGTGCAATGGTCCAGGATGTAAACATACAACATGTAGTGTCTATATGAAGGAAGGTGTGCGTGGAATTGTCCATAGTGTCCATGGATGTAAAAAGATTGATTGATTGATCAATTTTGAAAATTGCCTAATCAAATTGCCTGCTTCGATCAAAGGATGCAGGCTGCTTGTCAGTACCGCATATTATGAAAAATACAGCTGGGGGCGGAGCTTTTTCTTACAAAGCCCCAAAGTTATGGAATAGTCTTCCAAATAGTGTTCGGGACTCAGACACAGTCTCAATAGGCTAAAAACCTATTTATTAAGCCAAGCATTTTTATAAATAGATTAGCCTTAGGTAAAGGAGCAGATCTGGGGGACTCATGGACGTAGAGTATTATGGTGAACTGGTATGTTTGGAAGCTGTCTTCCTCACTCTCATTGATCACTCAGGTTTGTTGACGGTGAGGTGATTGTTTGCTTTACATCTCAGTTCCCCCTCATGTTTGTGTTTCCTTCTGGCTCTCCCTTTTAGTTATGATGTCATAGTTAGTCCTGCCGGAGTCTCTGCTTGCACTCTACAGTTAATATACATTCACATTATACATTGTGTGACTGTGACCATACCTAACTGCCATCTCTCCTCTTCTTCTCTTTCCCCCCCTCTTTCTCTTTCCTCTCTCCTCCTGTCTCCCCCTTTCACTCTTTCTCTCTCTCTCTGTCGAGCTACACATGTCGTTCCCGAGCTGCCAGTGATCCAGACTCCCTCTGCCCTCCGGACCTGTCTGACCCATCCTGGTGCCCCGCTTCTGGCTGAAGATCTCGTCACATGGATGCCCCGTGTGTCTCTCTGGGATGCGTCTGGTGTCTGGGAATGATTCTCTCTACCTAGAAAATGGTTCTGGCCTTGACTGGTGTTGGCAACTGTTTCTCTGGGGACTTGACAGTTCGATAGTTCATGACTGGAACTTCTTACAAGTCTACCTGGGTCTTCAATAACTACCTGGACTCCATATTAACATCAATTAACATCAGCTGTTATAGCTGAACTGCCTCCCACCCTACACACTGTATAAATGCAGATCATTTACTGCTTTCTGTTTCACCCAGATGAGGATGGGTTCCCTGTTGAGTCTGGTTCCTCTCAAGGTTTCTTCCTATTACCATCTCAGGGAGTTTTTTCTTGCCACTGTCGCCCTCGGCTTGCTCACCAGGGACAAACTGACCATTTTGATTCATACAAATTCACATTTCATACAAACTTAAATAATTCTTTTGACTGTGTAAAGCTGCTTTGCGGCAATGAAAATTGCTAAAAGCGCTATACAAATAAATTGAATTGAATTGAATTGAATTGAATTGAAAAGGCTTACCGCCTGGATGTTCTACTAGGTAAATAAATAATCTCCAGTTACTCCAAAAATGCAACAACCAGAGTCAGAACCAGAAGCTACAAGCACAT
Organism: Clarias gariepinus; assembly: GCF_024256425.1. Lineage (NCBI taxonomy): Eukaryota > Metazoa > Chordata > Actinopteri > Siluriformes > Clariidae > Clarias > Clarias gariepinus. The sequence goes on from NC_071105.1 coordinate 40,238,744, forward strand.
TAACCCTGTCTGATCCACATTTCACACTGATTTTAAAATACTATGCCCACTTCAATCAAATGCTGCTACTTGTTGGTACCTTACAGTATATTATAAAAGCACAGTCTCAGTGTTAAAGTCTAGGCTGAAGACCTTTTTATTTAGCCTATGAAAGAACAGTTTTGTATTAGATCTTATGGTAATGTACAGTATTATAATGAACTGGTATGTTTAGATGCTGTTTCCCTACTCTCACTAACCACTCAGTGACTGTGCCGACTACACTTGGTGTCGTGACTGGTTGTTTTACATCCCAGTTCCCCCTCATGTCTGTGTTTCTGGCTCCTCCCTTTTAGTTATGCTGTCATGGATATGAGTCCCTGTTTGCACTCTCCACTAAATATACATTTAATAGATTATGTGACTATTAAATCCCGATCCCTTGGTTAGAGCTCTTGTTGCATTGAAGCTGACTCAGCATGGCCCAGTATGGTCTGCTTGGGATGCCTGTAGTGACTGAGGACAGTTGCACTTGTTGACCATAATAATGACCATGGACTCAGTTGATGTAGGCAGATTTTCTATGGTGGGTTGTGACTGCATTCACTCAATAGTTTAGGACTGAAATTCCCATGAACAGTTTTGTACCTCGGCCTCAACGAAACAAGAGTGAAAGTGGACTTAGTCCACAAAAAAAGTATAAAAACTTAAACACCTTTCCTGTTATCCTGAAGTTTCAACCTCTTTGCACATAGGGATTTATTTATTTATCTGATATCACACACATAAGGACAGGTTCTCTGCTGAGTCCAGTTCCCCTCAAGGTTTGTTCTTCTTATCGTCTCAGTGAGTTTTCTTTGCCGCAGTCACCCTCGGCATACTTATCAAGGACAGACTAAAATATATAATTTATAATTCTTTCTAATTTTTTATTGTGTAAAGCAGCTTTGTGACAATGACCATTGTTAAAAGCACTTTACAAATAAAACACTTTTCAATTGATACACAGATACACGCTGTGTCAATATGCTTGTATTCAGGCACTTTATGTAGTCAAGAGTTATTGTATAATTTATAAAATCTATAATATAATGTAATAAACACTCTGTAGACTTATACAGCATGGTCTTGGAGTGTTGCAGGACATATTTTTGTCAAGTGACAGAAGCTGAAAAATAACAAAGAGAACAAAGCCAAGTGTGTCACATCTGTACCACCACGGTCCGGGGAAATAAGATCTGGGTCTCCGGAATATTGAGCCGCAGCTTTGTCCCCCCCTAGTGTGGTAAAGTGGTAGGTCTCCCCATCAATAATAATGTGCACCTGTGTCTCTCCCCTGTGTGTCTCTATTTAAGCCAGTCGAACCCGTATAGGCTTGTCCATTCCCTATTGGTGTCACTTGTTTGTTTTATGTCTTCTAAGTCTAGCTGTGTATGCATGTCTCCTCCTTAGGACTGATCGGAGTCTGCAGGGTTGGGGTAAGGCCTGTCAAAAGACAGGCAGTTCTGAGCAAGATCAGGCTGAGACGCCAGCGACGTTCGTATTACACTGCTTGTGACTTCTGTTATGCTTTATCTCCTGTGTATATGCTATATATCTCCTGTGCCTGTGTGTGTGTGAGTCCGCCTGCAGACCCAGCCTGAGGAGGTTGACCGGGAGCAAGTTTTGTTTGGTTTCGTTTGAGTTTTGTTTGTTATATGTTTAAAGTATTCTGCTCAGAAAGTCCCCTAAAGGGAAAAAAGAAAAGAAAATAAAGACTGACACCATGTTTTCACTAAAATACCTGCGTTTGCGTCCTTTGAATACTCGTAGAAACATGACAAAGTGTTCACAGGCTTAAGAGCAAAAAGGAGACAAAATGTGAGGAAGGACTACAAGATCTCTGATATGGCACATGCAGACACACTGGAAATATACAGTTAGGCCCAAAAATAATTGCACAGTGACAAGTTTTGTTATTTTAGCTGTTTTACGAAAAAATATTCAGGATACAATTATATAATCAACATGGGCTTAAAGTGCAGACTCTCAGCTGTAATTTGAGAGTATTCACATCCAAATTGGAGCAAGAGTGTAGGAAATACAGCTCTTTTAGACATGGCACGTCTTTTTCAAGGGACCTAAAGTAATTGGACAATTGATTCAGAAGGCTGAACCTGTCATTAATTAAGCAGTTAAAAGGTCTGGAGTTGATTCCAGGTGTAGCGTTTGCATTTGGAAGCTATGAACACACAACATGCGGTCAAAGGAGCTCTCATAGGAAGTGAAACAGACTATCCTGAGGCTGAAAAAAAAAGAAAAAGAGAGATAGCAGAAATGTTAGGAGTGGCGAAATCAACAGTTTGGTACATTCTGAGAAAAATAGAGTGCACTGGTGAGCTTGAGAACTCAAAAAGGCCTACACGTCCACGGAAGACAACAGTGGTACTGTAGATGATCGCAGAATCCTTTCCATGGTGAAGAAAGACCACTTCATAACATTAATGTTGATTGACTGTATGTGAAATCCTGGTTTACTTATGATTTTCAGCTTATCAGAAACATTCAGAAGTACAACTCTGAAATAGCAAAAACTTTACTAAACAAATTTCAAGGTCACCTATGGTACTCATCAGAGGAATAAGTGGCGCTGGCATTTTTTGACATTGGCATTAATGTTGACACCAATTGCAAGATAGTAAGATTCTAGAGGTCTCCTGGATTGGGGAATCCATAAAAAATAACACAATTGACTCTGCGCTGATCCAGTCTAAAGAACTACAGGACTTTGTCACCTGCAAGACTAAGTGTTTTTTTGACATCTCGGCTTCATTACTAAATATCCGTCAAGCATGCAGGGATGACGGCGACTTATTCAGAACTGTCAATACTACTGTGTGCAGTTTAAGTATTGTAAATGACATTAAAAAGCTTCACACTAACAACGAAAAATAAGAAACAGACGAAGAAACGTTTTTGTTACTTGAAGTAACAAAAACTGACAAAATTATTTCTAGGCTTAGAAAATAATAAACCTTTAAACAAGTATGCATATTGAAACTGCTTCTACTAACAACTAAAAACTTTTAAATAAATGTAATATTGCAAAAGCTGTGACAGCTGTGTGCTACTTGATGTAACAAATCTCCACTGCTACTAGTAATAGAAATATTACAAAGTTCCTACAATTTTAGCCACCTCTAAATATGCACTACATTTCACCATAAATTCACAGATTTATTTTTATATTGTCAGAAATCAGACCAGAGGGTCTCTTGATAGAATCCTAGAAAAAGAAAAAATACATATACTTATGCATCACCCTAAAACCCTAAAATAAATTATACTGTATTTATATTTACATTGCCTCTTACATCATATTTATATGAGTATATAGCTGGATTTTTGCATTTAGATCTAAGACTCTTTCAGTTGTCAGAAATCAACAAAATGCACAGCACCTGATATGTTTCTAAATTTCTACATGTGAAGAAAAAATGCTTTTATCATATCTAAAAGCTAAAACTTACACTTTTGTTGATATTGAATTTTTTTTTATTCTGTTTTTATTGTGATATCTTCAGTACTCAGGCTGGACCTTCGTCCCTATGACAACATGACAGCCATCTGATGTGCTCAAGCTGTTGTACAAAATAAGTATGACATTGCTTAATAAGAAACAGCATTGTATAGTAAAATGGTACATAAAATTTTATTTACTTAGTCTACTCACAGTATAGTGTATTTCAGTACATTACAGTATAGTGCATTATAGTATAATGTGGCATAGTGCAATAAATTACAGTACAGTACATTATAGTGCAGTAAAGTATCCCTCATACATCACTGCTGAGTTGCTGTTCATTGTCTCTTGCAACTTCAGTCAAGTCCAGTTAAACCTTGGATCGCGAGCATAATTGGTTCCCGAAGTCTGCTTGTGTATCAAAACCCATAAGAAATAATGCAAAAGTCATATACAAATAATTAATACATAATATAAAGTAAAATTAAAACAAATTAAAATGCATTTACCTTTGAAAGGAATCGTGGGTGTAGTGATTGAGACCAGACAGAGGAGAGGAGGGAGGGAGTGCTGTTGTATAGTATAACTTTTACACACACGTACAAACACCAGTTAACAGAGAGAGACTCTCACTTACACTAGTGCACTAGTGCGCGTGCACCCACCCACACACACACACACACACACACAGACGCCAGCATTTAGACAGAGAGGAGGAGGAAGGGGGCTGCTGTGTAGGATGACTTTTACACACACGCATGCGTGCGCAAACACAACAGTTTATTGATACTTTCTCACACAAACGTGGAACACACACACACACACATACAAAAACAAAATAAAAAATGCTTTACATGTGAACACACATGATCACAGTGTTATAGTAACCCGTGCACGAGCGCACGGAGGTTGACTATACAGTAGGTAGTCAAGCGAGATGTCTATTACCGCCGTGGTTACCGCTGCCGTCAAAAAGACAGCAGCCAAAATAAATCAGTCACATTTCATGTTAATCATGAGATGACCGCCACGTGGCACAAGGGGACATGTTCATTCAATGCAGTTTTCAAATATGATTAGAGCTTAAGTCATAAAAAGTAAAAAAAAAAAAAAAGTTGTATCAAAGAAATACTACAAACATTAAAGATCTGAACCAAACCTATTGACATTTACTGTATAATAATGAGTTTAAAAACAATTGGGTAAATGATTGTTTAAACAGACGATCAAGTTCAAGTTACTATCTAAATATTACCTACTATCTAAATACTACTACCTCTGTTTGTACCGGTTCATTGTTATTATTAAAAAAAATACATTTAAATACTTTAACCTTTAAATATAGAAATAACTGGTAAAATAGACTTTCAGAACAGAACAACTCAATAAAATACACTTTAAATAATGCTGGGTTTTTTCTGTAAACACCTGGTTAGGTTATTTAAAATGTTTTATTATTTATTCTCTGGTTTATTCAAATGGCCTGCAAAATGTTTAAATATTATTGTAAATGTAGTTTTAAGAGTTAGTTTTATGTGTGTACAATTTAAAAGTGGTTATAAAAGATAATATCTACAGTGCAACCTCGGATTGTGAGTAATGCGGTTTGCAAGTGTTCTGGAAGACAAGCAAAGATTTTTTATAAATTTTAACTTGGAAAAAGTCTTAGTTCATGAGTATCGAGTATTATGTAACATGCATGTGCTTCTTGTTTTGACATCGAGCGTCATGTATTCCATCTGAGCCAATGGTTTTTCTCTCTCTCTTGCGCTGCAGAATTGTGGGTAATCGTCTCCCCTGCTGGGTCTTAGTGTGCAAGATATCTTACAGAGATAACCAACATCCCTGCACGTGTGTACTGTTAACTATAACACTGTGACCACATGTGAGTGTAAAACATATTTTATTTTGTGTTTTTATGCGTGTGTGTACAACGCGCGTGTACTGTTTATTATAAAACACGTGTGTGTGCGCATGTAAAGCAAAAGAAAGTCTTGTTAGAGAGGTTAATGATCCATTTTCTCCATCTGTGTCAGCATGCAGTTTGTGCGCGTTCGTCATTGGACAGACACACACCTCCTCCTCTCGCCTTGTGTCATTGGACACACACACACACACACACCCCTTCTCCTCTCGCCTTTACACACACACACACACACTCTTTTTCTCTGCTCTACACAGAAACACTGCTCTGTCGCGATTCTTTTCAAAGGTAAAGTGCAGGTTAATTTGTAATATTTTTACTTTACCGCAGTTATTCCATTAGTGTGACGCTCAATCGAGTGTCATTAGAGATTTCTTGTTTATTTTTCCGATAAAACAGTGTTTCTGTTAGTGTGTGTGATGCAGGATTATTATTTATAATGTAAATAAAATGATTTTTAAACGTGGGCTATTATTGTTTACTTACAATCTTTGTTTATTTAATTTAAATTAGATTTGGGCTCCAGGATTTTGATAGGATCTGCATCGTGATCCTATTCTTTAATTTCCTACGCACAAAGTTTTCCAGAGCGCACCAGCAGAAGTAGACTAATGATTATGAATCCGTCAGAAAAAACAGCAAGGAGACTGACTGTGACCATTTTAATAATTCATTGATAAAATAGTGATTTCTTTGGTTTTGCCTGTAGCGATGAAAGTAATTATGTCATCACGTTGTCTCTGCAGCAGTGGATGCACCAATAATTCACGTTTCATACGAATTACATAATATGGAATTTGTTTTGCATTATTTTATATTAAAGACATTTCGCTTTCTACAAGTACTGTAATTATTTTTCACGTCTGTTAAAGTTCACCCGAAACCGATATAGAATAGCACTCCCTGTTTGGTTTCATTATTTAACAAAATCATAACGTTTTGTTGTCATTGTACGTGTCCTTAAATAAAAGTAGTCTTATAAAGGCTATGTAGCTTATATAGTTTAATTATATAGTTTTTGCACATTAATCTGACAATAACTGTGACACATTCACTTTTTCAAGTATACATTTACTTTGCTTAATTTCAATGGAACTAAGAAACGCCTATATTTAATTTAAATTTTAAATTTGTACTGTAAGTTTAGTACTGTGATTGTAAAAACGTAGCTTTTATAATTACACATGATAAAATCTAATGGCCCACTGTGTTAACATTTTCTTTGCTTAAATTTATCCTAATAAAATTTAATCTAATTTATATTCTAAATTTGTACTGTAATTTTAGCTTTTGTTTAAAATTCGTTTAACTACAATGTTTTACTTGATTTTATACGCTACTTGCAGCTCTAAAGAAGCTGCGGCTCATTAATCCTTGAGAGAATGAACTCAGGCCTGAGGCGTCAAACCCAAATGCTGCCGCGGCGGTAAAACCATTATTCCGGTTGAGTACCATCTGCACGATTAACGCACGCGCACTGAGAACGAGCATGTGAGACGATTACCCACAATACTGCTCATATTTTTTAGACCTCGCTTGCTTACTGAGTTAAAAAATTTTTGCTCGGCTTGCGAAATACTCACGGACCAAGGTACTCGCAATCCAAGGTTCCACTCTAAAAGTTTACATAAAGATTAATAAAAATATAGATATGAAGATTACTACCTCCCCAGTAATGAGACACTTTAACAGCTCTGCTCTGCTCGTTGTTATGGCAACAGTTAGGCAAAGGACTTTAGAACCCCACAGAATTTAAGTTCTGGTTTAAATAGCTTTTTGCTGATGTCCACTAGAGGACAGCACCAATATTCATTTCACACACATTTCTTTACCCATACTGTAGTATTCTGGGAAAATGTTTCTAATCAACATTTAATATCATTTCTTTCTGCCACAAAATGAGTAAATAAAAAAAAACGGTTCAGTCCTCACTTTTCTGAGGCTTAGTCATTATGAACTTTTGTTAATCAGTGTTTATCTGTTCACTGATCAGTTGTGAGTTTAAATCATAGCACTGCCGAGCTGGCCACTGGGCCAGCAAATAACTACAGTACTGTGTCGCAGAGTTTAGTTAATCTGCTTAAGCATTAGTATCTGGCTGTAAATACGGTATTATATGAAGTATAGCAGCACAGTGTAGCGTAGCAGAGTGTAGTACAGTACAGTACAGTTCACCTCCACATAAACACACTAATCCTTGGGACAGAAATGCTCATGGACAGGTCCTGCACTGAGGATAGGCGCGGTGAGGAACGCACAACACTGACTGGCGAAGCGGTGCCAGGTCCACTGCACATCAGGGAGACCCCGGGGGTGCTGGGGAATCAGGCGTTACACTGTGATGGTCTCTTCAGCATCAGCTGCTTTCTTTTAAGCAATCTAAAACAAGCAACAATATAAAACTCACATATCACACCCATTATTAAACTGTAATGATATTCTACAGTACGATCATACAATAAAAATCAGTGCATTGTAATATTATTGCAGCAGAGTAAATACACAGATGTGTACTGATCCACTGAAACCCCCTGGATGAAAATCTCCTTCAGGTACAGAATCCAGTGTGTTAACAGGTTTTCCTCAAGTCATGCAGTGAGACAGAGTCATTATCCTTTAACACAGTTTCAGCAGCTCAGATCACTAATAAGAGAACTGCAAGACTCTACAGTAACAGGTCTGGATAATATTACAGATAGACTTTTTAACAGATGCTGCAGAAAATAATGTAATGTAAAAAATGAATAATAACCCCTGTGGTAATATTCAGATTATCTGTACAGTAGACAGGCCAAGCAACACAGGTTATGATTAATATTTTACACCCCACATTCATTGGAATTCAATGGCATAAAATAATCGCCTAATGAGGTTGAATCTAGTGTGTGTGTGTGTGTGTGTGTTTTCAGTCAGGACTTTGGATGATTTAATATATTAGTGTACCTTTAGGAATGTGATCAATACATCTCTCCCCTACATCCAGTTCTGTAGCAAAGTCTACTAAAAAACAAGATAAGACACACTGTCAGTGTTCAGTCTGTAACAGGGAAGAAGTTAAACTTTCATGATGGGATTAATACAGGAAAAAGCTGATGAGTGGAAAGTCCAGGACTAAAAGAAAAGAAAATAGTGTTTTTGTGAGTATTCACAAGTCCTGACACGTATCTTTCTTGTTACACAGTGAACTCACGACTCCAGACGTGCGTTGATTTCTCGGTCTCTCGTTTTATTTTTAACATCAAAGTACAACAGTTGTTGCAGTTTCTTGCATAAGTCCACTGTAGTCACGACAAGTCGTTTTGCTGTGTTCTGTAGCTTCGGTTGATCACAGTTACAACAACTTACTTTACTGTATACTTTAGCTCACAGTATCACGGTCAAAAGGCCCTTACAGTTGGTATCTTACTCACAAGCTCCTGAATAAAGTACGAGCAGCAGCAGAAAGGAAAGTAAAAGAGCACCGCATTCACATGGAGATATTAGTGTTCATGCTCTGGGCTCTGTAGACTTACAGAATAAAGCTTCAGCACTACACACACACACACACACACACACAGTTGACCTACTGTGACGTTCCATTGACTTTGCTTTTTTTAGTTCTGTGGAAAGAAAAAAAAAAACAAATACTGTACATGACATTATTGAAGTGGAAATGTTTCTCCTGAATGATTAGGTGACAGTCAGGATCCAGTATGGACTCAATTGGTGATTTTACTAAGCAGTCCACTGTGTTAAAAAAAACATTTGGTTTCTTAAAGGAAAATATGGTGGCCCTGAAGTGCAAAACAAATAACAAAACCCAAAACAAAATAACAAATTCAAAACCAAATTAACAAAACGAAAATCAAAATAACTAATATCTGACTGGCCGAGAAGTGCAATACAAATTAACAAAACGGAAAACAAATTAAAAACCAAATAACAAAACCCAAAACTATTTTTTTTGGAGGGGGGGAGTTTAGTTGTTTGGTTTTTGGTTTTGTTATTTTGTTTTCGGATTTGTTAATTTGGTTTTGAATTTGTTATTTTGTTTTGGGTTTTGTTAATTTGTTTTTCGTTTTGTTAATTTGTATTGCACTTCTCGGCCAGTCCGATACAAACCGGAAAAGGTAGGTATAGTTAGCGAATTAAATGCTTACCGCTGATTGGACGAGACATCTGTCACTCAAGATATACAGGAAGTAGTAACTTGTTTCTTTATCATTGTTTCTTGTGTATTCTGCTTCACTTTAAATTAACATTTTAAACACTTTTACATGGCCGTGAAGTGCAAAAAAATTAACAAAACTGACTTCAGGGCCACCGTAAGTTCGCCATATTTGAAACCACAATAATGTTTGCACGTTCATACAGACACAAATCTACCGCTACTACAGTACTTCCTGTATATCTTGAGTGACAGATGTCTTGTCCAATCAGCGGTAAGCATTTCATTCGCAAACTATACCTACCTTTTCCGGTTTGTATCTGACTGGCCGAGAAGTGCAATACAAATTAACAAAACAGAAAACAAATTAACAAATTCAAAACCAAATTAACAAATCCGAAAACAAAATAACAAAACCAAAAACAAAACAACCCCCCCCCCCCCCCCCCCACCAAAAAAATAGTTTTGGTTTTGTTATTTGGTTTTTAATTAGTTATTTTGTTTTCCGTTTTGTTAATTTGTATTGCACTTCTCGGCCAGTCAAATATTAGTTATTTTGATTTTCGTTTTGTTAATTTGGTTTTGAATTTGTTATTTTGTTTTGTGTTTGGTTATTTTGTTTTCAGTTTTGTTAATTTGTTTTGCACTTCAGGGCCACCGTAGGAAACAGCTCCACAGACACAAGGTGTAAATTATTTTACTGTTCACTCGATTTGGATGTAAATTCTCTAAAATTAATTATAATTTAATTTAAAACCCATAGATTAGAAATTAGCACTGTCGCCTTGCACCTTCAGGGTCCAGTTTCGATTCCCGTCTCTGTGTGCATAGAGCTTGCATGTTTTCCCCGCGCTTGGTGGGTTTCCTCCCACAGTCCAAAGATATGCAGGTTAGGCTAATTGGCGTTCCCAAATTGACTGTAGTGTGTGAATGAGTGTGTGAGTGTGTGTATGTGTGTAAATGAGTGTGTATGTGTGTAAGTGTGTGAATAAGTGTGTATGTGTGTGAGTGTGTGTATGTGTGCCCTGCAAGCATCCTGGGATGGGGTCCAGGTCCCTGCGACCCTGAATACAGGATACAGCGGTATAGACGAGATGAGATTGGAAATAAAATAAAAATAATAAAATACTTTATTCATATCTAGACATTTAAGTAGCTGACAGTAAATAATTTTGGAGATTATCCAGGTGACCTGTCAGTAACTTTAATACTGTTCCTTCTTCATACCTTCATCTTTCAGAAATTCACAGTCAGACTCTAAACTGATTGATGTAGAAGCCTGAGGTTTACACACCTGACAGATATTACACTGTATTTTTTACTTTTAAATTGTTTTTACTTGTTTTATTCCAGATGTACTGAGATGTATTTGAAGTCGCTGTAAACAGCAGGTGAGTTCCGTATTAATGTACCATTTTTTAAAACCAAAAAATTGAGAAAGGGTTAAACATGTTGAGGGTCAGTGATGCACCCGCTGAGAAACCTGAAAGAGCACTGGTTATAGGAGACTCTATACTGAGACATGTGACATTAGCCTTTAGGGGCGCCAGCGGCAGTGGTTAGGTGTCCCGGGAGGCAAAGCACCGGACAATCTTAGGGCTCTAGGACAGCACAGGTTCTCTAAGATAGACCACCTTTACAGAGGTGTTTAAATTAGCGAAGCCGATGTCCGATGAAGTAGTATGCTCTGGTCCCATCCCAATGAGACTTGGTGACATAACTTACAGCAGGTTATGGTCGCTGAACCGCTGGATGTCCAGGTGGTGCTCCGAAAATAACGTGGGCTTCATAGACAATTGGAAGACCTTTGAGGGCAAAGCTGGCCTGTTAGGGCGGGACGGTGTCCATCTCACTCGGGAAGGTGCTGCTCTCATTTCTTGTAGTATAGCTCATAGTCTCAGAAGAGGCCTAGTTAATCGGTGACAATCCAGAGCCCAGACCAGGGAGCAGACAGACAGGCTAAACCAACCGTCTGCTAGCTGCATAGAGTCGTCACTCAGGGTTCACTGTATTGAGACTGTGTCTGTTCCCCGAGCTAATCACAAATGTAGAAAGACTCAGAAAGTCTGTTTTAGTAATTTAATTAACATAGATACCACAAACTCAGATCACACTAAATGTGCAGCCGGCACCTCTGATCTGAAGCTAGGACTGTTAAATATTAGATCTCTCACATCTAAAGCAGTTATAGTTAATGAAACTATCACGGATCAGGAGTTTGATATACTCTGTTGTAGGAGCCATGTTTTCATTTAAGTTTCCTCCCAACCACTAGAGGGCGGTGTTTCATAGTTTGGGTGTTTTGCCTGTGGCCTGGGGTTATTTAAGGTCAACTGTTTGTCATTCAGGTGTGATCATTAAGGAGGCAAACAGTTTTTTTACTGTGTTCCGTGATAGGCATTGGTCCAAAAGGGGAGGACTAATAAATGTTCATCTTGTTATAATGAGAGTGTGAGCATGAGCCTTATTGAAAACACGTAATAAAGTAATCTATTAGTCATCAACCGGTAGCATTTAGAGGTATGTAGAAGCTACATATGTTTAACTGAAACCTGGATTAAACAGGATGAGTATGTAGTTTTAAATGAAGCTAGTCCTCCTGGATACAGTTTTACAATTATTTACAATGATAATCTGTCTATCATACAAAAACACAAATTTTAATTTTATGCATTTGAAATTATTTATAGTAACATAAAGTCCGAGTTAATTCGAGTGTGTATAATTTTGACCTTGCATGGATCTGTCCTGATATGCTTCACATTCTTGGGGCTATCAACTATTAAAGATGTGTACACATACTTAAAAAAAGAAAAAAAAAGAAATTTATTACTTACGCCGAATGCATCTCCGCATAAACCAGACAAAAAGCAGGAATCCCATGACGAAACACACGCTAACTAACACACCAACACTTTTCATCGATGTCTCAACAGCTGACGTAGACAGAGAGACAAACAGACAGACAAAGCACAATTACAACTAATTTGTTACTCTCTTACTCTTATGTAGTTGATCCTACATTAAATTATATTCATTATTTCTCTCATATTTCAAAGCATTAGTGGCTAAGGGTACTTCCACACACCAGGCCCTGGGACAGACACCTGTATCGTGCCCATCGTTACCCGGGTACGGCACAAATCAATCGAACCTAGTGTAAAAGCAGCTTTCTTGCCACAGAGAAGGCTTATGTTTGCTAACACTTTTTTAAAACTTCCATTAAACATCCATTGTTGTGCAACACCAGTGAAACAAGTTAGATCCTCAGTTCTGGTTCTTCCTTATATCAACCATAAACAGCTGTTTCCTCACCAACCTCCCTTTTTCTCAAACTCCTTCAATAAATGTTACATAAACATCTCTGTTCAGACAATTTCTCCCTCAGTAAATATAACTTTATCTTTGATTTATCTGTTAACTATTAGTATTACAGCCAGGGACGAAAGTTTTGAGAATGACAAAAATATTACATTTTAGAAGGTCTGCTGCTTCAGTGTTTTTAGATCTTTGTGTCAGATGTTACTCTGGTCTACTGAAGGATAATTACAAACATTTAATCAGTTGTAAAGGCTTTTATCGACAATTACATTAAGGTTATACAAAGAGTCAATATTTGCAATGTTTATCCTTCTTTTTCAAGACCTCTGCAATTCGCCCTCACATGCTGTCAATCAGTTTCTGGGCCACCCCCCAATGGATGCGGCGCATTCTTAGATAATCAATGCTTGGAGTTTGTCACCGTTTTTGGGTTTTTGTTTCTCCACCCGCCTCTTGTGGATCGACCACAAGTTCTCAATGGGATTAAGGTCTGGGAAGTTTCCTGGCAATGGAGCCAAAATTTCCATATTTTGTTCCCCGAGACAAGTTATGCCTTTTGCATTATGGTAAGGAGCTTCATCAAAAGGCATTGTTCATCAACAAACTGTTGTTGGATGGTTGGGAGAAGTTGCTCTCAGAGGATGTTTTTGTACAGTTCTTTATTCATGGTTGTGTTCTTAATCAAAATTGTGAGTGAGCGCCCTCCCAAAGTGGATTCCAGAGAAAACTGACTTTACCCCAGTCCTCAGCGGTCCAATGCAGAATATCAGTCTGTCCCTGATGTTTTTTTCTGGAGTAAAGTGGCTTCTTTGCTGCCCTTCGTGACACCAGGCCATCCTCCAAATTTATTTGCCTTTGCAATTCTTTGCAGATGTACCCACAGCTGCCTGCAGTGATTCCTGAGAACGCTCTGCACTGATGGTGTCCTGATCCTGCTGCTGAATCAACTTTAGGAGACAGTTCTGGCGCTTGCTGGACATCCTGCAGCCTTCTTTACAACAACTGGACTTTTCTCCTTAAAGTTCTTGATGATCTAATAAATGGTTGGTTTACGTGCAATCTTACTATAGCAACAATATCCTTGCCTGTGAATCCCTTTTGACACAAAGCAATGATAACTGCACGTGTTTTTTGCATGTGTTTTACTGCATGTGAGGTAACCATGGTTAAAGGAGGAAGAACAATGATTTCGATTATCACATTTCTTTTAAAGCTTTCAGTCTGTTATTACAACTCAATCAGCATGACAGAGTGATCTACAGCCTCCTCATCAACATTCTTACCTGTGTTATCAATAGAATCTCTGACATGATGTTGTGTGTGGGTGTGTGTGTGTAAGTATGATCACTCTTCATAACATTCTAGAAAATAAGCAAATTGTCATCATCAAAACTGAAGCACCACACTAATTTTTGTGTCTTTCTTAAAACTTTTGGCCACAACTGTATACTATTATGAAGTATCTTTTAAACAGTGAGCTGGTACTATCGAAACTATAACATATTACAACCAAATCTCAGACAGAAGGTTTGTAATTTGTATTATGACAATGTGAAAAAAATTACTCACTAATTGTTTTTGTTAATATTCTATTCATACAGACCAAAACCAAACGTATGTTGTCAGGTGTGTTTAGTCTGCTGTTTGTGACTGGAACATCATCATTACTAACATTTGGACATTACTTTATGTAAAAACTCACAAAATGTTGGCCAGATGCTCAATCCTGATTTTGAAAAAAAAAGTGGCTCTAAACAAAAATCCATTTATGTAACAACTTTATGCTCTGTTTCTTAAATATAAACATTTATTTCTTAATTGGGTTCACTAATTTACAACTGCATAATTTTGTTTTTGTTTGGTTAACAATTGTTATAGACAATTAAAACAAAGAATTATATATACATATAAGAACATATAACTTATTCCAGAAATTGGTACACAACTAGTCAACACTTACCATTTATCTTTAGAGTTGATGCGCTCTCTCCTTCTTCTTCATATCTGTAGTTGAGGACGACGCACTTGAAAGGTCCCCAGGTCGAGTCGATGCTCTTGAAGGTCAGTTTACTGGACAGAGTGAAGAGACCGTCGTGTCCCTGTGTGATCTGCAGTTCAGAGTTTTGTGTCCAGTTTGTTTTGCTCTGATCAAACCAGTGGATGGTTCCTGCTGGGTATCCACCGCTAGCATTACAGTACAGATCAGCAGCTCCACCGCTCTCTATCTCTGTCGGCTCTGAGGTTATGACCGGGGAGCTGTACTTGGCTAATGAAAGAGAAATATTATTAAAAGCTCACAGGGACACAAAATGCTATGAACATATGAACTGACAGTAATAACGGTAGAGTTGTGACTCTGTAGTCGTGAGATAATGAGAACCAGATGACATTTCAATTCAATTCAATTCAATTTTATTTGTATAGCGCTTTTAGCAATTTTCATTGCCGCAAAGCAGCTTTACACAGTCAAAAGAATTATTTAAGTTTGTATGAAATGTGAATTTGTATGAATCAAAATGGTCAGTTTGTCCCTGGTGAGCAAGCCGAGGGCGACAGTGGCAAGGAAAAACTCCCTGAGATGGTAATAGGAAGAAACCTTGAGAGGAACCAGACTCAACAGGGAACCCATCCTCATTTGGGTGAAACAGAAAGCAGTAAATGATCTGCATTTATACAGTGTGTAGGGTGGGAGGCAGTTCAGCTATAATAGCTGATGTTAATTGCTGTTACTATGGAGTCCAGGTAGTTATTGAAGACTCAGGTAGACATGTAAGAAGTTCCAGTCATGAACTATCGAACTGTCAAGTCCCCAGAGAAACAGTTGCCAACACCAGTCAAGGCCAGAACCATTTTCTAGGTAGAAAGAATCATTCCCAGACACCAGACGCATCCCAGAGAGACACACGGGGCATCCATGTGACGAGATCTTCAGCCAGAAGCGGGGCACCAGGATGGGTCAGACAGGTCCGGAGGGCAGAGGGAGTCTGGATCACTGGCAGCTCAGGAACGACATGTGTAGCTCGACAGAGAGAGAGAGAAAGAGTGAAAGGGGGAGACAGGAGGAGAGAGGAAAAAGAAAGAGGGGGGGAAAGAGAAGAAGAGGAGAGATGGCAGTTAGGTATGGTCACAGTCACACAATGTATAATGTGAATGTATATTAACTGTAGAGTGCAAGCAGAGACTCCGGCAGGACTAACTATGACAGCATAACTAAAAGGGAGAGCCAGAAGGAAACACAAACATGAGGGCTTCCTGACATGTAAAGCAAACAATCACCTCACCGTCAGCAAACCTGAGTGATCAATGAGAGTGAGGAAGACAGCATCCAAACATACCAGTTCACCATAATACTCTACGTCCATGAGTCCCCCAGATCTGCTCCTTTACCTATGGCAAATCTATTTATAAAAATGCTTGGCTAAATAAATAGGTTTTTAGCCTGGACTTAAACACTGAGACTGTGTCTGAGTCCCGAACACTATTTGGAAGACTATTCCATAACTTTGGGGCTTTGTAAGAAAAAGCTCTGCCCCCAGCTGTATTTTTCATAATACGCGGTACTGACAAGCAGCCTGCATCCTTTGATCGAAGTAGGCGTGGCGGATCGTAAGACACTAGTAGTTCGCTCAGGTACTGCGGCGCGAGACCATTTAATGCTTTATATGTCAAGAGTAGTATTTTAAAATCAATGCGAAATTTCACAGGGAGCCAATGGAGTGAAGATAAGATAGGGGTGATGTGCTCATATCTTCTGGTTCTGGTGAGGACTCTCGCTGCTGCATTCTGGACTAGCTGAAGCTTATTTATGCATCTAGCTGAACAACCAGACAGTAAGGCATTACAATAGTCCAACCTAGAGGTGATAAAAGCATGAACTAGTTTTTCTGCGTCGTTTAGCGACAATAAATTTCTTATTCTGGCAATATTTCTGAGGTGAAAAAAAGCTATCCTGGTAGTATTATCTACATGTGCTTCAAATGAAAGGCTGGAATCAATAATCACACCAAGGTCTTTTACTGTTGCATTTAATGGAACAGAAATGCCATCTAAAGTTACGGTGTGATCTAAAATTTTACTCCTAGCTGTATGCGGTCCTATGACTAGAACTTCTGTCTTATCCGGATTTAGCAGAAGGAAGTTAATTAGCATCCAATTTCTTATGTCCTGCACACATTGCTCAATTTTAGTAAGCTGTTTTTTCTCGTCAGGTTTTGCTGAGACATATAATTGTGTATCGTCAGCATAACAATGAAAACTAATACCATGCTTACGGATTATGTTGCCCAGAGGAAGCATGTAAAGGGAAAAAAGCAGTGGACCTAAAACTGAACCCTGCGGAACGCCAAACTCCACTAGAGAACATGCAGAATAATCACCATTTAAGTCTACATACTGATAACGATGGGTCAGATAGGATCTGAGCCAGGAGAGGGCTGTACCCTTAATTCCCACTACATTTTCTAATCTGTGAAGAAGAATAGCGTGATCAACGGTGTCAAAAGCTGCACTGAGGTCAAGTAGTACAAGCATAGTTACACAACCCTGATCAGAGGCCAATAGAATGTCATTTACTACTTTAACGAGCGCTGTCTCTGTACTGTGATGAGGCCTAAATCCTGACTGATACAGTTCATGTATGCCATTTTTATGTATATATGAGCATAGCTGCTCCGCTACTATCTTTTCCAGAATCTTAGAGATAAAGGGGAGGTTTGATATTGGTCTGTAACTAGACAGCTGACAGGGGTCGAGGTCAGGTTTCTTAATTATTGGTTTGATAACTGCTAATTTAAAAGATTTTGGAACATATCCAATGCTGAGTGAAGAATTAATTATTCTCAACAGGGGTTCTACTATTGCTGGTACTATCTGTTTAAGAAAATGTGTCGGTACAGGATCTAATATACAGGTTGATGAATTTGAAGAAGAGATGAGTGAAATTAGTTCATTCTCTTCAAGGGGAGTAAAGTATTCTAGGTTCTGATCTGACATGGCTAGATTAACATCTGCATCAATTACATTGTTCGGTTTCAAAACCTCAATTTTATGCCTAATATTTACAATTTTATTATTAAAAAAGTTCATGAAGTCCTCACTATTGCATGATGTTGTTGTGGAGATTTCTGCAGTGGTCTTATTTCTGGTTAATTTGGCTACAGCATTAAATAAGAATCTAGGATTATTTTTGTTATTTTCTATAAGAGTGGAGAGATATGTTGATCTAGCTACACTAAGAGCTTTTCTATAGTTCAGGATGCTCTCCTTCCATGCTATTTGAAATACTAGTAATTTAGTTTGACGCCATTTACGTTCTAATTTCCGAGCGGTCTGTTTTAAAGTGCGTGTGTGATCGTTATACCAGGGAGCAAGTTTCTTATCTCTAATAATTTTTCTTTTGACTGGAGCTACATTATCTAAGGTATAGCGAAATGTCGACTCTAAATATTCAGTCGCCTGATCGAGTTCTGTGGGGTCAGACGGCGATCTAATCAAAGTTGGGAACTCTGGGAGATTACTGATAAAACTCTGTTTGGTAGTTGATGTAAATGTACGTTTCATACGGTAGCGCGGCGCTGTGCGTACATTATTACTGTGACACACTTGAATTGAGACAAGATAGTGATCTGAGATAACTTCAGATAGTGGTATTGTGAATAAATTTCTTATACTTAATCCAAATAATATTATTAAATCTAAAGTGTGACCTGCTTTATGAGTGAGTTTCTCTCTTACCTGTGACATTAATTGTGAATTGTACATTAACATTCCCCAGGTTGGTCCTGATGTAATATTTATATCCACCTTCATCTGAGATCGCTGTGTTATGAAGCTGTAACGATGGCAAGCTTTCAACTTTAAATCGAGAGTCTCCAGTCACTCTGTTCTCATACGGATGAAATGTGAAACAGCATTTAGTCTCATTAAACCTGGTTAAAGACACTGTGTTAATAACAACAGGCCCAGTTTGGTTCTCATAGCTGCAGGAGATGTTAGTGATCTGACCGATGACTCCTACTGCAGGCTGGCACCTCAGATTAAACAGAGCTGTTAAAGAAAAGAGAAAATAAAATAAAGATGAATGAAATTTAATAAATAAATAAACTAACAATAAAGAAAAAGAAAACACATACAGTAAACTATTTTGCATTTATTACTTACTATTACTATTTACTATTACTGTTATCTTAAAGAACTCTTGGCCATGCTCTTCAATTTAAACATTAAGATGTCCAATATTTCAATAAAATATTCATCGCCACTGCTTTTACATTCGCTTAAAAGAAATAAAAAATGTCTGCAGTGATATCTCACTTACTCTCAGCAGACTTTTTGAGATGAACCAGTGACAACAACAACACAAATAATGGCAGAGTCTCTGAAGGCATGTCTCCACACAATTGGGAGAAGAGTTTACATCATGATGATCAGGCTAAAGAGGAAATCAAAAAGGAGAAAAGACACATTTTTATTTCCCCAAGCTCAGGGACAGAGCAGAAACATAACCATAAAATATTATGCAGGTCATGAAGACATGACAGATCCACCTCAAATTAGGTGTATGTAAAAATAATGTGTATGTTTCCTACTTTAAAAACAAAAATGATACCTATTAATAAATTATTAGTTTTGTAATCTAACTAAATCCTGTGATCCTGACCCAAGATTAAGGCTAAACATAATCATTTCAAGGCGATGCTGACAGCGGGCAAGTGCATGAGAGAGAGTTCAGCGTTGGCTAACAATTCAATTAAATTAAATTTTATTTGTATAGCGCTTTTAACATTTGTCATTTTTGCAAAGTGTCACACACACCCGTTCTGCGACCGGCACTGGGACCCGGAAGTGATACGGTCGCAAAAACAGGAGGCATAAAAGGAGACAAGATGGCGCTTCACATTGCTCAGTCATTGAGTTTGCCCATGTCGGTTCAGATCGTCCATCTGCCATTTTGTAAGTACTCACTTTCTTGGGTCTACTTTCTGATTTAAGTGTGTGTTTATAGGACGCGGGGTAAATTTGTGTTTTTCACTTGCTCCCCTTCTATATCCGTGGTAGATCTGCACGGCAAGCTAATCAACCAGCTAAACGGAGAGCTCGCTACTCTTCGTTGGAGCGTCCAAGACGTCGCGGCCTTGCGCCATAAGGTGGCAAAGCTTCGGCAAGAGAACGCGGATCTTCGCGGGGCTGTTGCTAGCGCAGCTAACTGACCTCCCGTCACTGCAGTCGCAACTCCACCCCCTCCCCCTCCAACTCCTGATGTTTTTCTTGCTTTACCGGACAAATGGGATGGCACAGACGGGATATGCAGTGTTTTTATAACTGCTCTTGATCTGGTGTTTGGGTTAAATGTCACCAAATACTCCACTGATCGATTGCGCATTGCTCTCCTAGTCTTGTTGCTATCAGGGCAGGCAGCTGAGTGGGTCACAGCAGTTCTTCGTTCCGATTTGGATACCACCCATTCATACAATGAATCCACTGGCCAACTGAAACTCACCTTTGAACATCCTGCGGGCGAGGTGGAGATTGACACCAAGCTGTACCACCTGCGGCAGGGTGGATTGTCCGTGCGCACCCTCGCAGTGCAAACCTCCTGGGGAGACGCCGCGCTCCGGACATCCTACTACGGGGGGCACTTTCTTGGGTCTACTTTCTGATTCGTGTGTGTGTTTATAGGACGCGGGTTAAATTTGTGTTTTTCACTTGCTCCCCTTCTGTGAGAGTCTTTAGAATAAATCGCGTGGTTATCCTGCCTACTCGCTTGCTTCCGCGTTTGGGTTTAACATCCACGCAACGAAGGGGTTACCGCTAAGTGTACTAAATTTTCTGATCATCCCGGTTAGTTTCGTGACACAAAGCAGTGAATGTGTATGGATCAGAATGGTCAGACAGTCCGTGATGAACATCACGTAACAGGTGTCAATTTAAAATTTCACATTCTGTCCTACAGATATGGACTACGGAAAAGTGAAATTGCTTTTCTATCGCTGCACATCACATCCCCTGTGCGATGAGGAAGTGCACCGCAGTCACTGCTTATGCTTATGCTTAGCAACGGCAAATGTGACGGGTGTAAACTGCTCAGAGCACTTTGGATAAAAGGAGTAAACACTTTTTATACACTTTTCAGACGTGACCTGTAAACAGCTCCTTGGGCCACCATGTTACTTTTTACTTCAAAATTAGTCATTATTGTGTCTTGTTGTGTGTCTTTAGGGTCAGTTTTTTCAGCCGTCAGAATTAAATATATTTCGCTTATCCAGTTTATTTAGGCACACAAATCAGTTAATGAAGATTTTTTTCTTCACAGTTTAAGTAGATAAAATGTCTTCCGAAACACCTGTAAACTTTTAAAGTCAGAGCTGTTTAGGTTCACAATCAACAATTTTAATTTTTTTTATAAGCTACTTCGATCCACCACAATTTGCACATATTTTTAACCTTTATGACACTTGAACGTAAGTTTTTTTAGTGTTAGAGTTGCTTTGGTTTAAGCATCTGATTGCAATCATACAGTCACATTTTTTCAACTAGGCCTGAATGCATTTTGTCTCAGACCGTATTTAACAAGTGAATATACATCACTTGTAAGTTATAAGTTAAATAATAGTTATTTGCTCATCACTAATGATTTCAGACCCTCGAAAGAACTCCAAATCTTTAAATACAGTAAGTCCCAATTTACGTACGAGTTTCATTGCAGGAGACGTTGATAAGTTGATTCGTTCTTAAGTCTGAAAAATGTGAGTCTTATACACTTTTGACACAAGTACTGTATACAATGTACATTTACATTTAAGCATTAGGCAGACGCACTTATCCAGAGCGACTTACAAGAAGTGCTTTGAAGTTACAAACTAAGTGCCATCAGTCAAACACAACTGAAAAGTTTTTTTTTTTTGGTGGGGGGGACAATTAGTTCAAGTATTGAAGCAACATGTGCATCTTGAATCGTCATTTAAAAAGCGTCAAAATCTCCAGAACAGAAAAGAGTCTGGATGAATGCAGCCCTTCGATTCCTGAGAAAAGGTGGGACGAGGCGAACAGTGCTGGAGGATCATAGGGAACGTGGTGCGGTGCGAGGTGTGATTAGAGCAGAGAGGTAAGTGGGTGCTGGGACGTTTTTAGCTTTGTAGGCAAACATCAGGGTTTTGAATTGGGCAGCTACAGGAAGCCAGTGGAGGGAGCAGAGGAGTGGGGTGGTGTGGCAGAACTTGGGAAGGTTAAAAACAAGACGTGCCTCTGCATTCTGGATCAACTGCAGAGGACAAATCGTGGACAGAGTCAGGCCTGCCAGGAGTACAGTAAGTACTGTAAAGCATAAAAAAAGATACATAGGTTTGATGTTTCTGGTTCCGCATTTTATTAGGCGTTGTGGATGGAGGAAGGAGACACACTACATAGTGTTTACTATGCACTTAAATGGACGCCGTTTTGTCTCAGAGCTGTATTTGACTGTCAACTCTGTCTCATTGTGCATTTATAAAATTAAGATTATTTACCATCAGCTTTACAGGACAAACATTTTTTATTAACATCCTCCCGACTGTTTCATTGAAACTGGTGATGCAGACTTATTTCTCCCGCACACATACCATATACTGAACTCTGGACATATTATACATTCACTTACACACTGAAAATATTGTATACATTTTAAATATTGATATCTGGTGCACTGCAGTGTCTATTTCTGTACAATACACGTGAGCTACTTCTGTGGGTTGTTTGCATCTACAGTATGGTCCACTCACATCTGCGGAAATTCAGGACTTGAATGCCTGAATCATCGCAAAACCTCTGTAGAAGGAAACAGAATTGAACGATTCTTTCTCAATGACTCTTCTACTCCAAGCCGTTCTTTCCTTTGTCACGTGACTCCCATAGACGTTATGCGGTGCAATAGATTCAAAAGAACAAATGACTCAGACTAAAAGATATGTGAGGTGAGCTATTCATTCTGTTTATTATAATATGTCCTTAGCTACATTTTAATATTTTCATTACTGGTACTATAGCCAAAATTTCTGTATGTTGACGTATTGGGAGTATTTTTATTGAAAATGCAACATTTTATTTTATTTCGGATCAAAGGAACGAAATGACCTAAATGACTCGAAAAAAAAAAGATTTGTTCATTTTTATGACAGTGTGGAGATGAACTACTCTAAACACAAGCTGTGTCCAGCCATCCTTCTCTAGTATTGGCTCTAGAAGATCTGTGAGGATCTTCCTTTCTTCGTCTTTCATCCCTTACAGGGGTCACCACAGCGAATCATCTGCCTGCACCTAACCCTATCCTCTGCTTCCTTCCCTCCCTCACTGCATTTATAAATCTTCTCTTTGGTCTTCCTCTAGACCTCCTGCCTGGCAGTTCCAAGCTCAGCATTTCTTTTTACCAATATGCTCACAATCTCTCCTCTGAACATGTCCAAACCACCTCCAAAACATCTAACATGGGTTGTCCCTCTTATGAACTTATTCTTGATCCTATCTATCATTGCCACTCCCAAAGAGAACTTTAACATCTTCATCTCTGCTACCTCCAACTCTGCCCCCGTCTTTTTTTTCAGTGCCACTGTCTCTGTATACACTCCTGGACTTCCTTGTTCCACCACCAAGTCTCCTTGTCCACTTTTCCCTTTCCTGATGATACACTAAGTTGTAGTAGTTGTCCAGTCAACTGAAAGCACCTCCTGCCAACCCAGAGCCTGTCTTGACTCCGCCCTGAAAACTGCACAACATTCTACCCTTTTCAACTTCCACCACTTTGTCCTCCACTTTGCCTTTGTCCTCTTCACCTTCCTCACCACCAGGGTCATTCTACACACCATCATCCTGTGTTGTCTGCCTACACTCTCCCCTACCAACACTATGCAGTCACTCTCATCTGTGAGGATCTAACCAATCATAAATTAGACCAAACTCTTGTGTCCAATCATAAAGCAGAAGGCGGGATTTGTGGGTAAAATAATATTTTCACATCTCACTGTATGTATTGTTACTAGCAGAAGCCCAGTGCTGTGGTTTAGACTGTGAAACCTTAAATCTCTGACTCACACAGCTGATCAGGATTAGGCTCAGAGGTGCAGCGCGCATGCGCACTCCAGTCTCTGTGAGTACGTGACTGAGAGCACGTCAACTGGACCAGAACCAGAACTCAGAGAGGCGCGAACGCAAGGTCACGTGTCGAACTTTTTTTTTTTTTTACCCAGAAATCATTTATCGTAAATTATTTAAACCATAAGCGATAATAAACTGACAAAACAGTGTTTGATCACCTCAGAATTGTATCATTGTTCCGAGCTGCAGGTCTGACCAGAGTGTGTGTGTGTGTGTGTGTGTGAATGAAAACTCTAAATCAGTTCTCAGAACTTTAATCTGAGAGACACCCTGAGAGAAACACTGAGTGTAACGTGAAGGAAAGTGTGAATTAAATCACAATAAACACTTCAGTCAAACTAAACCAGTGAAGCCGCTGATTTTCTGTTTCTGTTACTGCGCTTCCACTCGGGCTTGTTGCAGTTCCACTACTGACCACTAGGGAACAACTACATTACAGATACATATAGATACTGTACATACACAGAGTCAGCCAAAAATATGTATACACACTTCAGAAAAATAAAAAATAGTATGATGTATATTAGATTAATATAATATTAATAACATTTCAATAGTATAACCGCAATATTATCATAACTATGAGTTATAGAGTTAAATATCACTGTTATTCTCTTGTTAAAAAGAAGCAACAAGTTAATCATAAACTTACAGCATCATCTCCTCTGAGTCCTGAGTCCTCCTGCTACAGAGTGATGTGGAGACCAGCAGTGTGAGAACTCTGAATATCAGCTGAACCTGGAGCGGACCGTTAACAACAGATTGCCTCATTACCGCCACCTACAGGATATAATCACGCAGTTCAGTCTAGCTTTGTTTCTATTCAGGCATAAACCTCAGAAGAGGCAAAATGTTACACCCACATTCTTTAAAGCTTAAGAGTGAAAGAATAGTGGGAAAATAGCAGGAACAGCCTCTGAAAGATCATAAATAAAAAGGGAATAATTAATAAAATTCTCATTTTATATAAACAGATGATGAATAAATCATGCACAGGTTTATTGACTAATAAAACTATTTCTCACTTGAAATCATTTAAAATTCTGATTTTCTCTCTCTCTCTCTCTCTCACACACACACGCACACACACACACATACACAAACAAACTTCTTTAATGACACAAATATGTGGAAATTTCTTGCTGCAAGGTTAGGAATGTACAGGGAACGTGGCAATAACTCCCAGCCCAATTCCTGTAATATGTGACGGGAGATTATTTAAACACTTAGTGATGTCAAATCCTTAAAAAAAAAGTAGAACTCATGGCTATGTTTAATAGATGAGAACTAACAGAATTAAGACTAAACAACTGTGTGTCCATAAGAAAACCACTTGTTAGTGAGACTTATTAGAAAAAAGGCTTCAGTTTGCAATAGAGCATAAAGACTGGACTGTGGAGTGATGGAGAAAGGTCATGTGACCTGATGAGTCCAGACTGAGCCTATTCCAGAGTGATGGGCGTGTCAGGGTGAGAAGGGAAGGACATAAAGCGATGCTCCCATCATGCATAGTGTCCACTGTACAAGCCTCTGGAGACAGTGTTATGATCTGGGGTTGATCAGTTACTCAGGTCTAGACTCAGTAACGTTATGGGGCAATAAAATGAAGTCAGCTGAATGTATGAACGACCCGGTTATCACATATATGGATTTTTTTTATTCCATGATGGCATGCGCCATTCTCCAAGATGCTGATGTCAGGATTCATCAGACGCAAATTGTAAAAATACTAAATAAATAAAAATGGTTCAGGGAGCATGAGACAGCATGGATTGGCCATCACAGAGTCCAGACCTTAACCCCCTTAAGAATCTTTGGGAGGTGCTGGAGAAGGCTTTACACAGCTGAGATCTTGCAAAGGAATTAATACAGGGCTAGATGCCAAAGGAAGAGGCAGATCCACAGGAAACTACACTGTAGAGTTCCTTACAGGCAGATCAGAGGAGGTACTCAACACCTGGGAAAGCATCTATATAAGCCTCCTAGATTTGGCACGTGGCATACAATTATTTAGGTATCACCAGGTATAGAGCATCACACTCTGGTATGGGGCCAAGGGAAGAAGAAGAATGTGTAAGAAAGACAAGAGCGTGTGAGAAAGAGTGCATGAAAGAGGAGAAGGAAAACACTGTGTGAAAAAAGCAAACAGTGTCTGAAATGAAAAGAGAAAGTAGTGTGTAAAAAGAGCAAAGATTGTGTGGAAACGCAAGAGAGAAAAGTCAAAAGAAGTTTGTGTTAAAACCAGAAAGAGATCCCAGTGCGAAAGAGAAGATTTTTTTGTGTTGAAATGCAGTATATTTGTTTTCCATCTGCACCATCTAGAATCTCCACAATCCTCCCTTCTACAGCCTACAACGGGCTCCACATTCACTACATGATAACATTGGTGACTCGGCAGCCACATGGAACAGCGATGTTACATAAGTTTATTGTAAAAGAGCTACGGCCATAATCAAAACCGGACTGGGACACAATTCCAGGCCAGGAAATCCCACCCCAACCCAGGCCTTCCTGTGCACTAAAATAAATGTAGAAAACACAGAGAGCCTTATTCTTTCCATTTATACAGCTCGGAAAAAAAATTATATTAAAAATTTTATTAAAAAATAAACAGTTTCTTATGTTGTTTTTTTTAACTTGCAGGTGCATGTGTTAGTGAGATGAACAGTTTTGTTCACAACACATCAAAATAACCTAAGATTATGCAGTATTTGCAGCGATTTTATAACTTAAATAAATGCAAATGGTTTGTAAAGAAATGGTGTTAATGCTTACATTAATAAATCAGTATTTAGTGGAATAACTGTGCTCATGTAATCATGTGCTTTGGCTCTCCACCAGTTTGTCACATTGCTGTTGTTTTACCAAATATTGCAAAAAAGCAGCGCAGCTTTGATCGATGGTTTGTGACGTCCTCTTGATGATATTTCAGAATTTTTCCAGAGTAAATTGCAATTAACTCTTATTTTATTGCAGCTTTTATTGCAGTGAGCTTAAACACTTTGCTGTTTTGGGGAGACGTGAAGTGAACATAATGAGACATTCAAACAGTGACATTCAAGTCTAGCAGAATCACATTAATGAACAGATTAATATTGTTACCCATATTTAATTATGGTACTAATAATAATAATTAACAACTAATTGGATTTTGGGAAATCATCACTTTAGTACACAGGATGGGCAAAATTATAAAAAAAACCAATTCATTATTACAAAAAAAAACTCTGCCAAATCAGTCTGCAGGCCACTGAGAATCCTCCAAGTGCTTCTGATGGCCAGTTCAGGCCTGATCAAAGCGAACGGATGTACAGTTACATATAAGAGTGTGGCTTAGAGATATGGAACAGTGGTGGTGTATTAAGAGGAATGTGTGGGTGTGTGGGTGTTGTTCTGATTGAGGGAACAAATCTCATACAGGAAGAAGCCATTAGGAAGCTGAAAGATATTCAAAACTGCAAAAGAACCTATTGGTCGAATGGCTGAGGTCCTGAACTTGGTCCAGCATGGCTTCAGGGAGGTCGGGAACCTCACTGTTAATGGTGTGTTTAGCTGCATGTAACACCGTCTATAGAGCTTCCTGTCCTGCTTGGTGCTGTTCCCAAACCAGGGTGTTGTTTCCCAACAAGATCTCCACCATTTTTTGTCTTGCTGAGGTTCATGAGAAAAGGTGCCTTCCTGGTGCCAGTACTCCAGACTTTTAATTTTCTCTAGGTTGGCGTTCGCATTGTTGTCAGAGATCAGGACAATCACAACAGCGTCAAACATGACCAAATCTAGATGTTTATCTGTTAGATTAAGAAAGCAAAGTAACCCACAACCTGAGTCACAATGCTTTCACTTTGTGTCTTTCATCCCTGGTTAAAAATGTTATTGCTATGACATTACGTGTGTTCTTTTGTCTCTTGTCTTAGAACAAATTCCAAACAGTTCAAACCCAATACATATTATCATAGTTGCCGTTAACGCGTGGTTGCCGTGAACCGCTTTGGTATTTAACACACCTCCAACTCAATTCTGTTTAATATGTTTATTAAAAGAACCACAAAAAATTTGCTTTACAGTTGTATAAAGAGGACTGTTGTTTCCCCAGATATGAAATCAAGAAACAGGATGCTTTTACTTCCATATCTCACACTGAATGTTCATATTTTGCAAACAGTTCCACACATTTACAACTGCGTGAGGCATCAATCACATGCAAAAGAAGAAAGCATGACTGATAACATTATTTGAGGGCAGTGGCATATTATTATTGACAGAAGAAATAAACATGAATATTTACAATGCCATTAAAATATTTATATTGAGTTTAATCATGTAGGAGTTTTTATCCATAAGAACACTCAAAGGCCAACATACGTATACACAACAATTTCCGTTATTACCCAGATGAGGATGGGTTCCCTGTTGAGTCTGGTTCCTCTCAAGGTTTCTTCCTATTACCATCTCAGGGAGTTTTTCCCTCAGCACCGTCACCCTCGGCTCGTTCATCAGGGACGATCTGATCATTCTGATTCACACTCATTCTCTCACATTTCCATAATTTCTTTTCATTGTGTAAAGCTGCTTTGCGACAGTGACCATTGTTAAAAGCGCTATACAAATAAAACTGAATTGAATATGTGATTATTACAGAATCGAGAAAAAGGGAGAGAATCACAATCATACGTGCAACACAATCCCACTTTATATCTAAAATCTTTTTTACCTTTTTTTTCTTCTCTCCTTCTTTTTTATCAATAATGGTTCTTTCCTTGTATTTTCTTTACTTTCTGTGACTTGATCTGAGCTTTGGCAGTACGAGTGTGCGAGGATCCGTCATACACACTCATCTCCATGGCTCCTGTATGACTGCTGCGTTTTACATAATATTGTGTGTGTTTTGTTGTATTGTCTCCTAATCCATTGTGTTAGCCTCTGAATGTTCCTTATAAACATAAATATTAATGCATTGTATTGTGTATGATTAAACTCCATACAAAGTTGTGATTTTCTTTGTGACCGTACTTTCAGAATCTCACTCCAAGAATTTCTGTAAAGTTTATAGCCGTGGCAGCGGCTCGAGGTGAGGGCATGTAAAATACCTGAACTGAGAGCCCGGTGTGACATATTTACGTATAAATTAATGATAACTGTTATTGAAATTTTAAACTGCTTATTTTTATAGACTTACAAAACCTCAATTTAAAGAAAACTTTTTTATTGACCTGACCCTTTTTAAAGTTTAATTCAAGACCCCTGTCCTAAAGTAAAGAGTCCCTATGTGGCCCTTAAAATGAGTGTTTATTTATTCAGTAAAGGCTTCTGTTAATTTCAGTTAGGAAAAGCACTGCACAGTGGCTGTATGAAGCGCCGTGTGTAGGGTTCATCATTTAAGAACGCGCCACCAGCTCACTGTGATACACTTACTGCCCAGCAGGGGTCTCACACTCTAGTGTTCTAGTTCACTACGTTACTGCCCCACCTGACCTGCTTTACTCTCATATATTTGTGGTTCTTCAAAAATCAAGACATGCTTCCTGTGTAAAGTTTGCAGTTTTAGTTTTCCACAGATGACAAGTCTATTTAATTAAAATTTTACTACAATATTATGAAAAGTGCAGTTACAGGAACATAGTCAATAATGGTGTTTTATATCAGGCATTACACTGTGTCTCTTCAGCGTCAGCTGCTTTTTCATAATCATCTTCATTCTGGGCTGAAAAAACAATCAACAAGGAAACAATTCTAAAAATCTTAAATATTAACCACTTTCATACTGTACTAATATCCTACAGTTTGACTACAATAATAATAATACAACTCACAATATACTTGAATATATTATAAAATTATATAGTGTACTGTATGTAATGTTAGTATAGTATAAAATTAACAACACTTTATATAATAATACTAATGTCACTACAGTTCAATACACACTGCCTGGCCAATAAAAGTCACGCAGTCTGAGAATTCTTTTGGTCCAGTGTTTCCCACATAGTTTCCTTTGGCCGGCTGCCCAATTATATTTACGGACCCGGGCAGAAAGATTAACCTTTAACTCTAACTGTCTGGATACGTGCGGCAACACAGCATCGGTCACTGATTAAAAAATGAGGAAAAAAAGGAAAATATGCATGTCCGGCCTTTGTGTTTGGACAGAGAAAGTTTTTGGGTTTTGGTTTTCTGATGCGTCATTTAGACCAAAGTTATCATTATTTTATTAATGTGTAAATTTTACTGCTACCAGAGTATGGGAATGATATCACAAAAGTGCAGAACTCGTATACACAAAATACACATGATTAATATTATTATTATAATAATTATTATTATATCCTGACCCAATACTGTATATGTTTGCTAAAACATAAAAATGCAAAAATAGCAACAGCAAAATTACTGCTTTGGTGTTTAAGGTCTACGTGCTCTGACAAACAATGTCATGTCTGTACACAAAATATAATCTTAATTTTGTACTTTATCTTACTCTTCACATACGGGTAGATGGAGGTTAGCAGTTTCAATCTCTGAAATGTGAATAAAACTAAATGTTGTATAAAAGATCCATGTGTTTGTTATTTGTTACTTTTGTGCTAGCGGTTAAATGTTCCATTTTTGGCTTCCAGCGCAGGTATATTTTAGACCTGTGGGAAACACTACAGTTACTTTTAGCTTTTGTTCTTGCACACGATCATGTGTTCACTGCTGAGTCTAGACCTGAGTAACTGATCAACCCCAGATCATAACACTGTCTCCAGAGGCTTGTACAGTGGACACTATGCATGATGGGAGCATCGCTTCATGTCCTTCCCTTCTCACCCTGACACGCCCATCACTCTGGGATAGGCTCAGTCTGGACTCATCAGGTCACATGACCTTTTTCAGCACCATCTGTCCAGGTTTTGATAAAGTGTTAAAAACGGTTCTTTCCACATCTTCTTTATTGTTTTCTTTGCTTGATGCAGCCTAATTATTTGACCCTTCTGAAATTTTGACTTTTTTTTTGGCCAGGCAGTGTATAATGGATGTTATATTATAATGTAATTAGTACATATTACTTACTTATTATTTTATTATTTATATATTTATTTAAGCCCATGATTTGTGCTGATCAAATGTAATTAATAAAATGTAATTAAGTAAAGATTGTAACACACAAACCAGCATTGTCTAAGCTTTCCTGTTTTGCACTTACTTATGCCAAAAGAACGTTAACACAGAGGATGAAGGAAATTCCAATGACATAAAAAGAATAAAATAACAAAAGAAACGAAACTGAGTGTTTTGTGAAATGTTGTAATTTTTTCCCTCATAAGCTACTGTACACCCTAAACAACATATTAAGTAATTCAGAGTCGAGGTGCCGCAGACTAGTTTTTGACTGAAACCAGCACCGCCACAGAAACACTATAAACACACCACATATGAACAGGGCACGTACCTGGAATTTGGAAAGATCTTGGACCTGTGAAGAAAAAAAAACATTTATTATTAGACATCTAAACACACTGGACCTGAATGAACATGTGCTCAGGATCAAGTCCGGACTCGACTGGTGATTTTAGTATGAAGGGCGTTGCATATATTAATGAGCCAATAATAATTTAATAATCTGAAAAGTTAGATATGTAATGATTTAGCTGTTTGAATTAATACATTAATTTAAAATGTATATTTCAGATAACTGGCTTAACAATCAAAGCTGTATCTCATCATGTACACAGCTGGAGTTCACATCTGTAATAAACATCATCCTGTATTTAGTGCCACCTACTGTACAACAGAACTGTAGAGGACTATGGTTTTGTAGTTTGATGTAGAATCACTGAGATACAGAGAGCCGTGAGGGCGAGATGAGAACTCCAGGTGA
Source organism: Clarias gariepinus (assembly GCF_024256425.1). Lineage (NCBI taxonomy): Eukaryota > Metazoa > Chordata > Actinopteri > Siluriformes > Clariidae > Clarias > Clarias gariepinus. Next base: position 40,270,599 of record NC_071105.1, read on the forward strand.
AGATGCAGGACGCACAGTGATTATACAACATCTAGAAAAGCTTATGTACCTCACACCGCCATCACTGATCACTCAGGAGAGCTCATTAGGATTTTAACAGAATTTACACTGTGTGGAGTCCTGATCAACTTTTAATAGTCTTTGTATTAGTCTTTATTGGTGCTGGATATCTGAAATATCCTCTGGGAATCAATAATCAATGAATCAATCAATCAATCTATTAATCTATCTATCTGATAAACTACTGAACAACTGCCCCACCTTCCCTGTGAACCAGCTGCAAATGAAATTAAACAGTTTCTCACCTGCTCGACTGAATCTATGTGAATGAAAGTGAAACTTCAAGTTTACAGCTTTCACAGTTTGTGTGACTCAGAGAGTTAGTGCTTGGTTTGTTGTAGAAAACTTCCTCGAGCTAATGTGTATTACATAATGTGTATTTTACTACAATATAATTAATTATATGTGTAATCAATAACATTATAAATGTTTGCATTATTTTATTCAATACATAATTAATTAATAACCCTGACCATAAACAATTAGTCCAAAAACCGGTGAATATCATTTATCATTTATCTTTAGACTTTGTGTTGGTGTAATTACTGTTGTTTATTTGTGTAAGACCTCTATTGGTCTTTAGATATAAGTATTTAGTTTTTTTTGTTTGTTTGTATTTTAGCACTTTGGCACATTTGATTGTATTTTCCTTTCATTAATAAACTTTATTACTTACGTCGGTCGCTTCTTCTCCTGAATAACAGAACAAACAGGAGGCCGGCGATGAGAGACCCGATAACGATCACACCAGCAATGCCGTTCTTCATTGTACTGTTGGAATGTGGGGTAATCATCAGCTCATCTAGGAGAGAGAGAGAGAGAGAGAGAGAGAGAGATTGGGCATTTGAACATTATATTAGAATATAATTATTAACAAATGTATTGTGTTTGGAGAAGCACAGTGAAGAACTAAACTTATTTATTCATTAGGTCATTTATTCTTGTAGTTCTCCAAAACAATACCTACCCTTTATCTTCAGAGCTGACGTGCTCTCTCCTTCTCCTTTGTATCTATTGTTGAGGACGACGCACCTGAAAGGTGTCCAGGTCGAGTCAATGCTCTTGAAGCTCAGTTTACTGGACAGAGTGAAGAGACCGTCGTGTCCCTGTGTGATCTGCAGTCCAGAGTTTTGTGTCCAGTTTGTGTTGCTCTGATCAAACCAGTGGATGGTTCCTGCTGGGTATCCACCGCTAGCATTACAGTACAGATCAACAGCTCCACCGCTCTCTATCTCTGTCGGCTCTGAGGTTGTGATCGAGGTGCTGTACTTGGCTTTAAAAAATATATATATATATGCAATGAAAATACAAACCATTTCAGAAAGTAACAGAAATAACAGTACAGTTGTGACTATGTAGTAGAGCTGGGCGATTAATGTCAAGTCAGGAGTAGCTCAAAGTTTAAGGTGTTGGACTACTGATTGAAAGGTCCTACAGTAGGTTTAAACCTCACAACCAACAGGTATTGACCCTGTTGGGCCTTGAGCGAGGCCCTTAACCCTCAACTGCTCAGATGTATAATGAGATAAAAATGTAAAAGGCCAAATGCCTTAAATGTAATTAATTGAAAATCCATCAAAACAGACATTGAGAACTTTCAAATTATGTAATCTTGGCTACATCAATTATTTATAGATTTTTTTCATTCATGTTAATACTGTTTGTTTTAAAATTCTGACATACATTATATTGCCAAAAGTATTCGCTCGCCTGCCTTCACGTGCCTTCACCTGGTTCTTCCAGAAGCGCATTTGCGAGGTCAGGGGTCGCTCGGTGGTTAAGGCATTGGACTACGGTTCGAAAGATCCCAGGTTCAAATCCCACAGCCACCAAGTTGCCACTGTTGGGCCCTTGAGCAAGGCCCCTAACCTTCAACTCAGATGTGTAATGAGGGGCGAGAAAAAAAAGTAAGTCGCTCGGGATAAGAGCGTCTGCCAAATGCCTAAATGTAAATGTAAGGTCAGACACATGATGTTGGATGAGAAGGCCTGGCTTGCAGTCTCCATCCTAATTCATTCCAAAGGTGTTCTCTCGGGTTGAGGTCAGGACTCCTTGGTTCTCCCACACCAAACTCGCTCATCCATGTCTTTATGAACCTTGCTTTGTACACTGGTGGGCAGTCATGTTCCCACAAGGAAGGAAGGGGCCGTCCGCAAATTCTTCCCACAAAGTTGGTATAGTGAAGCATCAAGAGTTTTTTTTACTGAAAGGGGCCAAGCCCAACTCCTGAAAAACAACCCCACATCATAACCCCCCGTCCACCAAACATTATTCTCAGCACAATGCAGTCAGATAAGTACCATTCTCCTGGCAACCACCGAACCCAGAATCGTCCATCTGATTGCCAGACAGAGGATTGTGATTCGTCACTCCAGAGAACATGTCTCCACTGCTCTAGACTCTACAGGAGTGCTTGGATATAGCTGCTCGGCCATGGAAACCAAAGAAGCTCTCTACACACTGTTCATGAGCTCATCTGAAGGCTCCATGAAGTCTGAAGGTCTGTAGCCATTGACTGCAGAAAGTTGGTGACCTATGTGTACTTTGTGTCTCAGCATCCGCTGACCCCCCTCTAGTGATTTAACGTCACCTTACACTTTGTGGCTGAGTTGCTGTCATTCCCAACCACTCTCACTTTGTTATAACACCAATAACAGTTGACTGTGGAACACTTGATGAAATTTCACAGCTGGACTTTTAGCACAGTCCCGTCCCGGTATCACACTGGACTTTACTGAGCTCCTAAGAGCGACCTATTCTTTAGCAAATGTATGTAGGAGTGGTCTGCATGTCTAGGGGCTTGATTTTATACACCTGGAAGTAATTGGAACACCGAACACTGAACTCAATGATCTGGATGGTGGAGTGAACATTTTTGGTAATATAGTGTATGATTAACATGTCTAATTTTAGACTATTAATCACATTTATTTTTTGTTAAGGACATTTCTATCTTACCTGTGACATTAATTGTGAATTGTACATTAACATTCCCCAGGTTGGTCCTGATGTAATATTTATATCCACCTTCATCTGAGATCGCTGTGTTATGAAGCTGTAACGATGGCAAGCTTTCAACTTTAAATCGAGAGTCTCCTGTCACTCTGTTCTCATACGGTTGAAATGTGAAACAGGATTTATTCTCTCTAAACCTGGTTAAAACCACTGTGTTAATAATAACAGGCCCAGTTTGTGACTCAATGCTGCAGGAGATGTGAGTGATCTGACCGATGACTCCTACTGCAGGCTGGCACTTCAGATTAAACAGAGCTGTTAAAGAAAAAACAAATGTAATAAATAAAGATAAATACACCAAAAACATATTAAACTTGGCAAAGGGAGGGCAATTATTAGAGAATCCACCAAGAGGCCAGGGGCAACTCAATGAACATAATGTTGAAAAAGGAGGATTTTTTTTCCAGTACTGTATATTTAATGGTTTACTGTATAATAACTGTAGTGCATTTATGTTCAAAAATCAATATATGTTTAAAATACAGCAAATGCAACTATTACATAAAACAAGAACATGTAATAAATCAGTACTGATATGACTGATACAGACCGCGACCTGGCAACCGACAATTAGCGAGCGGCAGTTAGTGTAATTAACAGGAGTTTTTAATTCTTAGCGGTACTCTGTAGCCAAAAGGTGAGGAGAATAAACCATGGAGGTGGTGGACAGTCCTGAGAAACTCACCAGATTTACTTTATATTTACACTTATTACACTTTAGAATATCAGCTCTGTTAACGTTGGGGTTCTGGGGTCAAATCCCAAATGGAAAGCTAGTGCACTATGTAGGGTGTACAATCTTGACTGTCACATTTTTCGCCATTAATGCTCTGGGTCAGAGGTGTATTGAATCTTTAACGTTTGGAGTTAATTTGATTAACTGATTAACAATTTATAGCATACACTTTATATACTATCCGTCCACCGTTTAGCACAATTAAGTGTATCTTACCAATTCCGTTTATCACGCGTCTATCAAGGAGAATACAAAATAGGGTATTTATCAATTACGAGCAAGGTAACGTAAGATCTGGGCAAATGTTTAAACTTTAAAATACATGACCTAGACAACAGTTCTTTAAAAAAAAGAACCAAGAATTTATTTGACTTATCTAAGATACATTTAACTACGCCACTTAAACACACACACACATACATACAAACAGTTTTTTAAGGTAAAGTTGTGAAGTGAAGTTAGTCTAGTACTGTTTACTAAAACAAAGAAAGTCACGAGTCTTGGGTTTAATCCTACGGTTTAGTTATGAAATGAGCACCAATTTCATCAAGGTATGCAGCTTTGTTTGTTTACTTGCGTTACGTTTCGTTCTCATCCTGTGGTTGGAAGCACGAGCTGCTTGAAAGAGGTTGTTGGAGTAGGTTATTTTGCCTTTGCTTGCTGGTTACCTTACGGTTTTATCCTTTGAAGTCAGACCGACCGACGGGTCAACGAGGGTGTCAAAGTGTGACTTGGTGGTCCTCCCTCCTTCTCGGGGTGAAGCTATAAAACTGTCCACTTTGTTTACCGGATCACCGATTCACACCTGTGTTTTTGGGGTTTACTTTGAGGCATCTGGTGTTAGCATGGCTCCAGACACAGCTAACTTCCTGTCTTACGCCTGGTTAAGTTTCCTGCAGCTTCGTTTTAGAGACGCTTCTTTATGTTCGAGGATCAGATAAGATTATCAGGGATGGCGACATGCAGGCTGGAAAAGGGTCTTTGGAATGTAATCAATTAATTGCTCTCTTTGGGAGCCCTGTTTATCCCTACACCTTGTTCCACACACCAAGTAGTGCCCTTGATCAGGAGATAGAGAGGGATTTTGGGATTTGGGATTCAGCCTTGTGTTAAAAACTAGTTAGCTTTGTGACTCGCGTTAGCCGGAAACAGAACAACATGGACGTTCCAGAGACAATTCAGAAGGACTTAGAAGTGATTAGAGCAGAGACGGCGTTTTGTTTAAGACGACATAACGTTATCAGATGTGTGTTCCTACTGAAAGTGCTTCTGTGACTGGGTGTGAATGTGGGTTTAGTCAGACAGCTGCTCTCTCCTCAGTACTGCGGACCGTACAGACCTACTCTCACCCACGCTGAGACACACAGTTAGTGTCATTAACCACTGGACAACACCTGGGACACGCCCATTTATACAGATAGTTAATCGTGCTGTTACTGTTCATTATTAGCACTCGTGAAACACCTCCTGTCCAATCAAATTACTCGCTCAAAACTAACTGTTGTATAAATGTGTTTATGTATAAAATATCTCACTTACACTCAGCAGACTTTCCCACACGTACAGAGGACAACATCAACACAAAGAACAAGAGAGTCTCTGAAGCCATGTCTCCACACTACGGTGACAGGAGTTTACATCATGATCATCAGGCTGAAGAAGAAGACAAAGGGAGAAAAAGACACAGTTTATTTCCCCAAGCTTAGAAAATGAGCAGAAAGATAATTACTAATCATTATACAAATCATAAAAACAATAAACAAAATACTAAACTGTACATGTATAATTTTCTCAAATGTATAAATTTGACAATTTTTAGGAAAATATTTTAGATCTTTGAGTCAGAACTGAACAGATTACTGTTTGCTAAAAGGTACAATTACTTTTTCAGAACAGCTACTTTTTCAACGCCAGACCAGGTGCTCTATCAATTTACCCTACTATAACCATCAATCTCTGCTACCTAAACTCAAACTAATAATATGTCTGACGTTTGGGAGCGAGATGTGTTCTATGAATTTATCCAGTCTCTTGTACCCACGCATACCAGGCATACACATACCAAAAATACGTCATGTTATGTTCTTGAGTGCCCCACCCATAAATGCATGCTGATCCTCTCAGAACCTTCTGGAGTTAGTGGCATTGAAATATTAAAATTGATAATTTAATTTAACAGTCAATGATTGGACTGATGAATAATGCTATATCAACATGTCAGGAAGTGCTACAAGTGTTAACACAATAGGGATTAGATAGATAGATAGATAGATAGATAGATAGATAGATAGATAGATAGATAGATAGAAAGTTTTAATAATCCCAATGGAAAATGTATCATGACAGCAGCCTGTTCACCTACTATACAACAACAAGCAAGAATTGCAGTAAGGAAAGGGTAAATATATATCTGATAACATTTCAAACAACATGTTAGGAAGTGCTACCAGTATGTCAGAAAATGTTACATTCAAAATTGTAAGTAGGAGATATTGACACACTAGTATGGACTGATATAACTATAAATTATTGCTTTTTATTAATAACAAAAATTGAGGAAGTTGAAGGAATAAAAGTATAATATACAACATAAAACTTGAACTATCCCAGTTAATAGAACAAAAAAAAACAGAAGATATACAGTATAAGCAAAGTTAACTAATAATATGTAAATACATACTAACAATAGACAGAATAAACCAAGGAAGTAAGAAAGACTATACTGTAAGTTTGTGTTACTGTAGGATCAGCTGACACTCAGGGTGGAGCTCATTAACACCACAGGGTGCAGTTCCTGTTTCTGACCACTAGGTGGAGAATAACTCTGAAGTTAAATTACTAAAGTTAGAGAACTGAACTGGAGCAGAAGATAAGCGTTAGAGAGGGACTTACAGCACACACACACACACACACACACAGATGTCTCGTTCACAGTGATGTAGAGAACAGCAGTGTATAAACCCGGACTCTCCTGTGACTCTGAGATCAACAGATGGTCCTACAGAACCACAGGCCCAACAACAACAACAACCTCCTACTAGAACTCACCTCACTGACCGTCAGTACCGCTTTCACACACACACACACACACTCACACACACACACACACTCACACACCGCGGACCTTGCGGGAAGACTGCGAATGTTCTGGAAATCTTTAGTTCGTACCGAGTCTTAGTGACGCAGACACCCTCCTAACGGATCACTTTCGGTTTGTCTGTTTCTTCTTCCGCTTTTTCTTCTTCTTCTGTTTCCATCCTATCCGTCATTAGCGCCCCCTGGTGTTACACAGTGGTAATCAGCGGTCACTCGGCTCATCTTATTATTACATCGTTATTGGGATCAAATATAAATCTTACTGTTAGAATAGTCACGTGACCGTCCACGTAAACATTAATAAAACATTAACACATTAAACACATTATTGACGCATTCATTTTGAAATAAACTAAAATAATAACTAAATATAAATAATTTTTAGTTATTGTGTGTTTATACAATCGCTTTTATAAACAACCTATAGTGTTTATTTTATAATAAAATTTATTTTATGTAATTTTTTGAAATTTTGATATATTCCATATATAAAGATGTTAAAAATGTACAATATTTATTTAGCGTAAACATTTTTCTATTACATGATAAACCCATGCAAAATAAATGTGCCACAAAAACTGTATATGTGACAATATTTCATTTATGGTCTGGATGGCTGTCACATGACTAGGGCTCATTATAACAGCAATATTATCATTATTATTATTATTATTATTATGTTGTAATATAACTAGGTTTGAGAATTAAATTAAATTAAAACTCATTAATGTGCTCTCCAGTTATCTGTTGCGTGATAAAATGAGTGAATTAGTCCTGATTGTCTTGGGGGTCAGAAAGCAGATTTAGACAAAACTCATAGTTAGATGAGCCTGAATTTAGGAAAAATTAAAAGCCAGTTCAGTTTAACTAAAGAGTCAGTTACTATGGCAACAGACTCTGTGAAGCTAAGCTGTTCGAGAGCAGGTTTAGTCAAACTTGGTATAGTACAGTATAGTATAGTATAGTATAGTATAGTCAGGATTCTGAGTTCAGACCTTAGTTAGTTCTCTGTATCAGAATGTAAATAAAAGTAAAACCAGACTGTGATTACACCTTACTGTAGGAGAGGGGAAGAAAACTGTGTGTGTTTTCTTAATACAAAAAGAATATTAGTGATGTAACACAACTTGGAGGGTATCTCATACTCTCTCTCTCTCTCTCTCTCTCTCTCTCTCTCTCTCTCACACACACACACACACACACACACACACACAATCGTGATGCAAAAAGAAAGAGAAAACACTGTGTGTTCGTGTGTGTGTTCAGGGCCAGAGTCTAATAGGATCAGACTTTGGAGTTGAGAGACACTGAGACCAGCTCAGAACATCTTGACATATCATCACTTTTAAACTTATTCCACAGTCCCCACAGCCTGGACCTGCAGTTCCACATTTATAATATTATTATATTTGCTATTAATGCTATTATATTACCAGGATAGCATTCATTATCAACATTCATACTGCCAAGATAAGGAATATATTGTCACTAAACTATACAGAAAAATTAGTCCATGCTTTTATCACCTCTAGGTTGTGTAACAACGTGGGTCACATGAGGGGCAGAACCGCACATCTGTAACTGCTGCTACCACGCGGAGTTCTAAACAGGCAAAAGCGTGGCTATTTATAGACACGCGGTTGCCAGGCAACGACGCATTTTTATAAATAGATTAGCCTTAGGTAAAGGAGCAGATCATGGACGTCATGGACGTAGAGTATTATGGTGAACTGGTATGTTTGGATGCTGTCTTCCTCACTCTCATTGATCACTCAGGTTTGCTGACGGTGAGGTGATTGGTTGCTTTACATCTCAGTTCCCCCTCATGTTTGTGTTTCCTTCTGGCTCCTCCCTTTTAGTTATGCTGTCATAGTTAGTCCTGCCGGAGTCTCTGCTTGCACTCTACAGTTAATATACATTCACATTATACATTGTGTGACTGTGACCAGACCTAACTGCCATCTCTCCTTCTCTTTTACTTCTCTCTCTCACTATACATGTCTCTTCTGAGCTGCCTTCTTCTGGTTGGAGATCTCATTACATGGACACCCCGTGTGGTCTGTCTGGGATGCGTGTGGTGACTGGGGACGGTTCCACTTTACCATGAAGACGGTCCTCGGCTGACGGTTCCACTTTACCATGAAGACGGTCCTCGGCTGATGCAGACAGCTGTTCTCTGAGAACGTGTGACTGCAGTGGCTCGATAGTTCAGGACTGGAGTTTCCTACAGACCACCTGAGTCTCCAATAACCAACTGGACTCCATATGAACTTCTCTACATCTCCTGTTCTACTGAACTTCCAGCCTCCTAACACACAGTATGAGTGCAGATCAATCCCTGCTATCTGTTATCACCCAGATGAGGATGGGTTCCCTGTTGAGTCTGGTTCCTCTCAAGGTTTCCTCCTATTGCCATCTCAGGGAGTTTTTCCCTCAGCACCGTCACCCTCGACATGTTCATCAGGGACGATCTGATCATTCTGATTCACACACACTCACATCTCATACACACTTAAATAATTCTTTTGATTGTGTAAAGCTGCTTTGTGACAGTGACCACCGTTAAAAGCGCTATACAAATAAAAATAAATTGAATTGAATTAAACATTATATTAACGTAGAAACACAGCTACAGTACAATTGGATTATCAGATCAAACTTGTGAAGCTGAACATTCAACATTTATTCTAATTCTAAATAATTTTTTTCCCAGTTTGTATTTGATTATTAAGCTGTAATAAACGTGTAAACAGGACATTTCATCTCTGAATGTAACCTCAGGAATCCTTACGGTCTGGCTGAAATCACTTCCTGTCCAAGGCCTTTCAAACTTCCTGTATAACTAGCCTCATGAAACACACTGATCTTAACCCACAGTGAGAATACAAAATCTCGACAGACACAGAGTAGAGGTGAGGTTCTAATCCCCAACCTGTGCATGAAACATTTACTAGCCCAAGAGACAAAACCATTCTTTTACAGCCCGTGTTTTGTGCTGATTAAATGACTGATTTTGTGTCATGACAGGCGAAAGTATGTTAGTGGAACCTTAAAGGGGTTTAGTAAAGCATTTTAGCAAACATGGCAACCCTAGCCAGGGCTACAGTAGCACTGTACAAGTTTTCTGGTTTTACATACAGTACAGACTAAAGGACCTTCACAAACAGAGCTGAGGAGTGGAGAGACCAGCGACTAAAATTAAATAGATTTTAGAAAAAAAAAAAGAAAGAAAGAAAGAAAAGCCTGTGTTTCGTGTATTGTTGGATTTTTTTTCTTCATAAGCCAAGTCCTAAACAACATATTTAGTTAGTCAGAGTCGAGCAGCTGAGTCTTTATGTTTGTTACCAACTGCGATAACCAACAATGTTTTTCTCACATGTATAATTATCCTATATAACTGTCTCCTTATGGAAACATTCAACACATCAGCAAATACGTTTTTCTGTATGCTGGATTTTATCTTTATCTACAGGAGCATCTCAATAAATTAGAATATCATCGGCCTACAACTGTCACATTCCTTGTGTCAAGGCACTCTTAAACCAGAGACAACGTCTTAACCTAGGCTAAGGATAAAAAGGACTGAACAATTGCTCAGTGGACCACTTCATCTAATTTGGAAACCATGGCCCCTGTGTCTGGAGGAAGAGAGGAGAGACCACACTGCTTAAAGTCATGTGTAAAGTTTGCACAGTCAGTGGTGGTTTGGGGAACCGCGTCATCTGCTGGTGTTGATCCACTGTGTTTTATTAGGTCCAAGGTCAGCGCAATGTCTACCAGAAAGTTTAAGGACCATGGTATCCCTGTGGTTGATGGACTAGCAAACTCACCCAAGCTAAACCCTGTAGAGAATCTATGGGATACCATGATAAGGAAGATGTGAGACACAAGGCCCAGCAATGCAGAAGAGCTGAAGGCCGCTATCAGAGCAACCTGGGCTTTCAAAACACCTCAGCAGTGCCACAGACTGATCGCCTCCATGCCACGCCGCATCGCTGCAGTAATTCATGCTAAGGGAGCCCTGACCAAGTATTGAGAGCTGTACATGTTCATACTGTCCAATAGTTCAATATTTCTGTGTTAAAAATCTTTTTTTTTTATTCATCTTAAATAATACTCCAATTTTCTGAGATACTGAACTATTGACTGAATTTTCTGTAAGCCATAATCATCAAAATAACATAAACACTTGCAATACATCGGTCTGTGTGTAATAAATCTGTATAATATATGACTTTTACTTTTTGAATTGAATTATGGAAAGAAATCAATTTTTGAAGATATTCTAATTTATTAAGATTTATGTGTACATGTTTTTATACTGTATATTACTTAAATGCAGTGTTTTGTAAGTGTGTCCCTAAACACAAGGTACAGCAGTGTAAAATCCCCTCGTACAGGATGCGATAACACAATGATCACACAAGGTAGAAACAACAAGGTAAGAATACAAGCATACAGTAAATGTATATAATTCAAAAAAGTATTTAAAAAAGAACATCACAAGCACAAAGCAGAATATATAATAATTTCAATTCCCAAGGCAATGAGTCAATGACACTGATATCTAAACTTTCCTTTTTTTTCTCCAACCTATTAAATTATTTACACATTTGTTCAAAAGATTGATTATTTATTGTCAGCTTGTAATCTAATTAAAAAGTATATATATATAGTTGTAATAGATTCAGGAATGATACTGATTAATTTCAATCTTTGCTCTTTATGTTAATCAGTATTTATATAACAGTCTGCTGGGTCACAGCACTGAGATCACTCTCACGTTACAAACATTTGACCATCACACGCTGAGACCTTCTCACAAAGGAAAAACCGTCCCGTACGATAAGTTATGGAAACAATATCAAGATAAACTGTTTAAACTAAAACTGAAGTGATGCAACTGGATATCCTCCTGGACAAATCCAGATCCCTCCTTCACCCACTGCTCTCAGTCTTGGGGTAACTCTTAGCAATCAACATTTTCCCCATAGATTGCTAAACTTACTTGCTCTTGTTGATTTCTGTTTTTACAACATCAGAAGAGTTCACCCGTTTCTTTCTACACAGGCTATTTAAGTGCCTGTTCAGTCCCTTCTTCAGTTACTTTAAGACTGCCAGGGGTGCAACTCACTCCTGGCAGATTTGCCTACGTCCTCTGCAGCTGAACCATTGTTAAAAGCGCTATACTGTATAAATTAAATTAAATTGAATATCTATCTATCTATCTATCTATCTATCTATCTATCTATCTACATTTTTCTTTCCTTTCTTCTTTCTTTCTTTCTTTCTTTGGTCTTTGGCCCTAATACCTTACCAGTGCTACCCTAATGATCGCACAAAGTGCGTATCCAGGCTGATTGCCTTGCAGCAGCGTTGCCTGACAACCGCATGTATAAATGGCCACGCCTTTGCCTGTTCAGAACTCCATGTGGTGGCAGCTGTCATGATTCTTCTGTCGGCGTTTGTGCGGTCGTGGCATAATTTGCAGGAGGCGAGCTGGCGGTTTACTAATTGCTTTTTATTAAGTAAGCACATAAAATAAACACCAACATAAGACTTTACCAAAGGACAACAAAAGCTAGACGCCTGACTGTGCTCCAGTCAGGCTCTTTATAATCAACTTAATTATCTCACCTCGGTTCAGGTGAATTCCCACGTCACCTGACCGAGGTGCAGTCTGGGACATGCAGTCCAACTAAAACACTAACTACCATAAAACAAAACAAACCCAGGCGCTTTGGCGCCCTCTAGGGGTTAACCGTTACAGCAGCCTACAAGTCTGTCCGTTCCAAACAGTGCAAAGCATTATTGTGCGGTTCTGCCCCTCGTAAGACCCGCGTCGTTACATGAAAAAATAAAGGTGAAATTAATATAATTGGGTTTAAATCTGAATTTATTCATGTAGAATTTTTTTAAAGCCATTCCATTAAAGCTATTAAAGCCATGAAAATTAAATTTTATTTTATTTGTATAGTGCTTTTAACAATTGTCATTGTCGCAGAACAGATTTACACAATCAAAAAAATTATTTAAGTTTGGAATGTGAATGTGTATGAATCAAAACGGTGAGATTGTCCCTGGAAGCCGAGGGCGACAGTGGCAAGGAAAAACTCCCTGAGCTGGAAATAGGAAGAAACCTTACGAGGAACCAGACTCAACAGGGAACCCATCCTCATCTGGGTGAAACAGAAAGCAGTAAATTATCTGCATTCATACTGTGTTTTAGGTGGCAGGCAGTTCAGCTATAATAGCTGATGTTAATTGATGTTAATATGGAGTCCAGGTAGTTATTGAAGACCCAGGTAGACTTGTAAGAAGTTCCAGTCCTGAACTCTCGAACTGTCAAGTCCCCAGAGAAACAGTGAGGTCGAGTAACACAAGCATAGTTACACAACCCTGATCAGAGGCCAATTGAATGTCATTTACTACTTTAACGAGTGCTGTCTCTGTACTGTAATGAGGCCTAAATCCTGACTGATACAGTTCATGTATGCCATTTCTATGTAGATATGAGCATAGCTGCTCCGCTACTATCTTTTCCAGAATCTTAGAGATAAAGGGGAGGTTTGATATTGGTCTGTAACTGGACAGCTGACAGGGGTCGAGGTCAGGTTTCTTAATTATTGGTTTGATAACTGCTAATTTAAAAGATTTTGGAACATATCCAATGCTGAGTGAAGAATTAATTATTCTCAACAGGGGTTCTACTATTGCTGGTACTATCTGTTTAAGAAAATGTGTCGGTACAGGATCTAATATACAGGTTGATGAATTTGAAGAAGAGATGAGTGAAATTAGTTCATTGTCTTCAAGGGGAGTAAAGTATTCTAGGTTCTGATCTGACATGGCTAGATTAACATCTGCATCAATTACATTGTTCGGTTTCAAAACCTCAATTTTATGCCTAATATTTACAATTTTATTATTAAAAAAGTTCATGAGGTCCTCACTATTGCATGATGTTGTTGTGGAGATTTCTGCAGTGGTCTTATTTCTGGTTAATTTGGCTACAGCATTAAATAAGAATCTAGGATTATTTTTGTTATTTTATATAAGAGTGGAGAGATATGTTGATCTAGCTACACTAAGAGCTTTTCTATAGTTCAGGATGCTTGTTCAGTTGGTTCTGGATCTACACCAGACACAGAACAAGAACCAGCGCTCAGAACTTCACCGCTTTTACCTTCGGTTTGCGGTTTAAAGGCGGATTTTAAACCTCACAATAAAGCAGGACACCATCATAAATATCACACATAACGTCAGTCAGGAGAAATATCCTATAAATAAGATGTTAGAAATAAATGTGTCATTTAATTTGGGACTAAAAGTTGGGATTTAAGTTCAGTCCTGAGTTACTTCTCTGTAACAGAATGTAAATAAACATCAAAATAGACTGTAATTATTACACCTTTTTAGCATTCCATAGTAGTCACGTTGTACTTTAAAGAGGAATTGAGTTTCTTATTGGTGTCCGGGCAGCACCGACACTCAGTTCACGTTAACACAGTGCTGCAGCATTCTGGGAAAACATTATGAACTAGTGTTAATGGAAGTGTTTATTACTCTCAGTGTATATATTTTATTAAATTAGTGTATATTAGTTGATGTAACTATTGCAGACTGATATTGTAGATTATATAGTAATTACTTTACTGTGTAACATATATACTTCCTTATTACTATTAATATCTGATGCAGAGTTTAATCCAGACTTTAGTAAAACACAGGAGACTGTTGCGTAAGTATAATACACTTAAACAGTGATTTATTACAAACTGTTTATTACAGGTGTTTTAGCAGTTTGTGTTTTTGAAAATGACAATGTTTATATAAAATTATCATGATTGCATTATTTTTCAGGTTCCGCTGCACTTTCCTTATATGATCACAGCTTCCTGTATTACTGAATGTTTTCATGTTTCTCTGCATTAATATCTCCATAATGCATAATATTGCATCAATGTGATCCACTGTGGAGATCCAAAATGGATGTTTTCATTCCAGCAGTTAAAGATTTTAATGCTATATACTGTATATTTTGCGATTTGGAATCTGAAAAGTTTAAACTGTTTAAACTCAGAGGTTTTCTCTCACGGTGCATGTTAATATTTTGCACACAGAGTTAAACACATTTAAGCTGGGTCCTGAGGAGCAACTGAAAACATAAAAGTAATATATTTTACAGTGAAGGTTCCCTATGTGGGGCTTAAAATTGGTGTTTATTTGATTGGTAACAGCTTCTCTTAATTTCAGTTAGAAAAGTCACCACACATACTGTTGCTGCTGGCTTCATCACTTCAGAACATTGCACTGTAATACACTTTCTGTCTCACTATGGGAATCTAGTTCACTGCATTACTGAAAACAGATGGGTTTTTAAAAGGGATTTAAAAAAAGTTAGACTAGAAGCCATTTGGATTTCAACTGGCAAGTCATTCCAAAGACGAGGCTCAATTACCAAAAAAGCATGGTCACTTCTACACTTGAGTCTGGAATGTTATTAAGAGGAGGTTCTGGAGCTCAGGGCGCTCCTCCCTAAATAAAGCTCAGCACATGTGTAGCAGAACTTGAGCCCTCAGGATCAGGAGTCTCAGACTCTGGAGCTGTGAGACACTGAGACACGTATCGTCACATTTAAACACTCTTCACAATCTCCACAGCCCCCACAGTCCGGCCCAGCAGTTCCACATTTATAATCACAATAATACTATAATATTCCGTAAAAAAAACCAGACTGTTCTGATGACGGCCGCTCTGTAAACTTCATACACTTCAAATCATCATGTGTTCACTTATATCATTATATGTTCCCAGGGTTCACAGGGTTCTTAGTCACAGCGATGGTCTCTTCAGCATCAGCAGCCCTCTCATAAGGCACTGGATTCACGGCTAAAAAAAAAAAAAAAACATTATTAGGATAAAACATTACAAATCTCAAATACCAACTATTTACATACTGTAATAATATTCTACAGTTACACAATTACATAGAATTGTACAATAATACACTTCTTAATAAACTTCAGCATAATATATATTATTATAGTGAGTGTAATATCAGTATAGTATAAAATTAACAGCAGTAACGACGCAAGTCTTACGAGGGGCAGAACCGAGCAAAAATGCTTTGCACTGTTTGGAGCGGGCAGATCCGCAGGCTCCGAAGTTCTGAACAGGCAAAGGCGCAGTGATTTATAGACGTGCGGTTGCCAGGCAACATCGCAATCAGTGTGAACGTGCCACACCTGGGGGAATGTCTATATTAGGGTCCTGATACCTCGGCACTTCGTGTGATCATTAGGTGGCACTAGTTAGGTATCAGGGGCCAAAGACAAAGCAAGCGAAAGAGAAAAAGAAGGAAAGAAAATAAAAACGTGCAGAAAGTCGAGAGACAGAGGCAAAGACCAAGCCCTAAAACACCAGCGAGAGAGACAGCATTTTTTGCATTTTCAGTTTTCTTTTGTTTCCTTTAAATCCCTTAATTAATAATCCCACACCATCTCTACACAAACTTCTATTTCACTGACCCCTCTAAAGCCCTGGGTTAGGGCTCTTATAATCATTAAAACATTCCTGGAGCGGCTTTTCATACCGCGCCATGTAACAACTAAACAATCAATACTATATATACACACACAGTAAAACGAGCATAATTCGTTCCGAAAGTGGGCTTATATTTCGAATGCTCGTAAACCAAATCCAAATTTCCCATATGAAATAATTGAAACTTAACTTATTCGTTCAATAGCCTAAAAAATAAATACAGTGGTGTGAAAAACTATTTGCCCCCTTCCTGATTTCTTATTCTTTTGCATGTTTGTCACACTTAAATGTTTCTGCTCATCAAAAACCATTAACTATTAGTCCAAGATAACATAATTAAACACAAAATGCAGTTTTTAAATGAAGGTTTACGTTATTAAGGGAGAAAAAAAAACTTCAAATCTACATGGCCCTGTGTGAAAAAGTGATTGCCCCCCTTGTTAAAAAATAACTTAACTGTGGTTTATCACACCTGAGTTTAATTTCTGTAGTCACCCCCAGGCCTGATTACTGCCACACCTGTTTCAATCAAGAAATCACTTAAATAGGAGCTACCTGACACAGAGAAGTAGACCAAAAGCACCTCAAAAGCTAGACATCATGCCAAGATCCAAAGAAATTCAGGAACAAATGAGAACAAAAGTAATTGAGATCTATCAGTCTGGTAAAGGTTATAAAGCCATTTCTAAAGCTTTGGGACTCCAGCGAACCACAGTGAGAGCCATTATCCACAAATGGCAAAAACATGGAACAGTGGTGAACCTTCCCAGGAGTGGCCGGCCGACCAAAATTACCCCAAGAGCGCAGAGACAACTCATCCGAGAGGCCACAAAAGATCCCAGGATAACATCTTAAGAACTGCAGGCCTCACTTGCCTCAATTAAGGTCAGTGTTCACGACTCCACCATAAAAAAGAGACTGGGCAAAAACACCTCTGAATGGCTGAACAAAAACAAAATGAAGACTTTGGAGTGGCCTAGTCAAAGTCCTGACCTGAATCCTATTGAGATGTTGTGGCATGACCTTAAAAAGGCGGTTCATGCTAGAAAACCCTCAAATAAAGTTGAATTACAACAATTCTGCAAAGATGAGTGGGCCAAAATTCCTCCAGAGCGCTGTAAAAGACTCGTTGCAAGTTATCGCAAACGCTTGATTGCAGTTATTGCTGCTAAGGCTGGCCCAACCAGTTATTAGGTTCAGGGGGCAATTACTTTTTTTTACACAGGGCCATGTAGGTTTGGATTTTTTTTTTCCTAAATAATAAAAACCATCATTTAAAAACTGCATTTTGTGTTTACTTGTGTTATCTTTGACTAATAGTTAAATGTGTTTGATGATCAGAAACATTTTGTGTGACAAACATGCAAAAGAATAAGAAATCAGGAAGGGGGCAAATAGTTTTTCACACCACTGTACATGTAAATAATTAACCCAAAATATAAAGTAAAAATAAAACTAATTAACCTGCACTTTACCTTTAAAAAGGTACAAATAAATCCGACAAATAAGTGTTTCCGTTTGCACGCGCAGGCGCTGTGTGTGTGTGTGTGTGTGTATGTGTGTGAAACTAAAGTAAGGAGACCCTCCCCATTTCTTCTTCTTGTCTTACACAATTACCCTTCCTTCACACTTTTTACACACACACGTGCACACAACAGAAACACTGTTTTATCGGAAAAAATAAACAAGAAATCTCTCTAATGACACTCGATTGAGTGACACACTTACGAAATCACTGCTGTAAAGTAAAAATAAAACAAATTAACCTGCACTTTACCTTTGAAAAGAATCATGACAGAGCAGTGTTTCTGTGTAGAGCAAAAAGAAAGAGTGTTTTCCGCGTGCACGGATGTTGATTATACCAGTAAGAGACGAGCACTAAGACCCATCAGAGGAGACGATTACCCACAATTCCACAGCGAAAAACCGTTGGCTCGATTGTGATCACGTGACGCTCGGCGTCAAAAAATGAAGTGCATGCGTGAAACATGATACTTGGTACTCGAAAACCAAGACTTGTTCAGTGTAGTTGTTGTGTTGTTTGTATTCCTTTGTATTTTGGTAAATTTGCTTGTTTTGTTTTATTTCCTCTTTTAAATGATCATTACTTACGCTTAAGGCATCTTTTTATCAACAAGAGGACGACTGGGAACACTGCGACGAGAAACACGATAACTCCCGCACTACCAATGATGATGTACACCTGTGTGCTGATGATCGGCTCGGAATCCCCCGTGTTATCTTAGAGGAAGGAAAGAAGGAATGAAGAAAACAGGGGGACAAAGAAAGAAGGAAAATACTGTTACTGTCTCTTTAATCCAACACTAAACACATGTGATTGTATAAATTTACATTAAGCACTCAAAGGCTAACAAACGTTTGAAAATCATAAAGCACAATCCACTTTATATCCGATATCCTTATTCCTTTTTTTCTCTCCACTTCTTTTGTTTCAATAATGATTCTTCTTTGTACTTTCGCCACTTCTTCTTCTTATTATTATTATTGTTATTATTATTATTACCTTTGCTTTTTCTTTCTTTCTTTTCCAGTATTCATCACTAGTGTGTGTATTTGTTTTTTTAAATCTATTTATTTATGTTGTTATTTTGTGACTTGATTCTGAGCTGTGTGATTCTGTGTGAGTGTATGGAGGAGCCCTCATACACACTCTGCTCCACGGCTCCTGCGTGACTGCTGCGTTTCACATAATGTTTTTTTTGTATTCTCCCTTAATCCACTGTGTTTGCCTCTGAGTGTTCTCATGAATATAAATAATAATAAATCATTGTATTGTGTATGATTAAACTCAATGCAAAATTGTGATTTTCTTTGATCTTTGTCCAATGCACTGTACTTTCAGGATCTCACTCCAAGCGTTTCTGTAAAGCTCATAGCCGTGGCAGCGGTCCGAGGTGAGGGCGTGTAAAATACCTGAACTGAGAGCCCAGTGTGACAGAGCAACCAGAGTCCTCTTACACTCATTTACAGCCCCGCACTGTGCACATGAAGATTCACTAAAGACTGATTAAAGATTATATAATGAGATATAATGTATTTACTAAAAATTAATGATAAATGTAATTGCAATTTTTGAAACTGCTTTTTTTTTTATAGACTTACAATGTCTGCATATATAGAAATCTGAATCATAACACAAACATAAAATTTAATGACCTCGGCTTAAAGAACATTTTATTGACCGGACCTAAAAGTTTAATTTAAAACCCCTGGTCTAGATTGTAGAAAATAAATCACTAAACAAAAACAATGAATTATAAACTAAATCCAAACGTTTAACTGGTACAGTACACCAGCTACAGTATGAACAGTCGTTCCTTCAGCCCCCCCCCAGCCCCCCCCGACTCAGACTTCTTCAATAAGTCACACAAACGACTCTTTTACAGAAAACTTTATAATCGCCAAATTCACCTTCATCTGTGAGATTCGTGCTGTACAATTAATCACATAACAAGAAGAATCCAGCTATATGGAACTAATGTTAAGTTTCTAATATAATTTTGATTTAATAAATATTGGCAAACATTCTCTTAATGAGATCCATCTGTCCAGTTATTTGCTGTTAGCCCGAAAGAAATACATTAAATACAAAATGGTACATTTAATAATTAAATATTGCAGCGTTTGTCAAAACAATCTCAACGTGGGTCTTTAAATAAATCATGCAGCCCTGTGTAATATTTAATAAAAGTTATTTTATCTGTTAAAATATCTAAAATATTTACTAATAGATCTTATTTATTCATTTTACAGTTTTATAGACTAAAAATTTAAATCGCAGTATGATATATGGTGTGTTCAGTTCGCTGATCAGCTGTGACTGAAACCTTCACTGTTTCTGACATTATTTTACGCAAAACTCACACAATATCAGACTGATGTTCTAACCTGAGGTCTCTACACAGAAACACAACACTTAAACATAATTCATTTGTTTGATGAAGTGACTACATTTCTTTTTTCACTTCTTCATTGATTCATTTCTTGCTAATGTACATAAACTTTCATCGTGGAATTAAATACAAATGCATGCTTAGTAGTCAATATAAAACGAATTTCTCTATTACTATGCACAATTAAAAACAGTTAAAATTTATTTTAGAAATATTATACAACTTAGTTTGTGATTGTTGCCAAATGATTGGACAACACTTACCCTTTATCTTTGAAACTGACATGCTCTCTCCTTCTTCTTCATATCTGTAGTTGAGGACGACGCACCTGAAAGTTCCCCAGGTTGCGTGGATGCTCCTGAAGCTCAGTTTGCTGATCACAGTGAAGAGACCGTCGTGCCCCTGTTTGATCTGCAGTTTAGCATTTTGTGTCCAGTTTGTGTTTCTCTGATGAAACCATTGGATGGTTCCTGCTGGATATCCACCACTAGTGTTACAGTACAGATCAACAGCTCTACCGCTCGCTGTCAGCTCAGAGGTTATGATTGGGGAGCTGTAGTTGTAAGGGTCCTCCACTAGAGGTCACTGTTTTTATTTTGTAGTTTTTGTTGGCCGACTCAGTTTCCCAGCAGGCACCTCGGTCAGGTGATGCAGTGCACACCTGAACCGAGGTAGCCATCAATTAATCTATAAATAGCTGTTTAGACTGGGAAACTGGGTCGAGCATTTTTGGGAATACCACTGTCTGTTATGTGGGCATTTTGGTTTGTTTTTGTTATTTGTTTAATTTGTACTTTGATTTTAGTTGTGTTGACTTGGGCTCTCTTATTGGCAATGTCTCTGTGTATGTTTTGTGTGTCTGTGTTAGTGGAGCTGATTCAGTCCTGTCCTCCTGTGTTCTTGTGGTTAGCTAGAGCAGGTAAGCAGTTAGGTGTATGTGTGGCTAGGAGCATGATTAGCTAAATGCTATGTTGAGTTTATAGTACAGTGACAGTACTAGCATGCTTCTAGCCATAGCCCCTCTGTTTCTCTAGCTATCCTCTGTTTCCTCTCCCCCGAGTTGCCCAGTGAGCCTAGCCTTTAGGTGTCCCCTAGCCTAGCCTTTGATGTGTCCTCAGCCTAGCCTTTGATGTGTCCTGAACCTAGCCTTTGATGTGTCCTGAGCCTAGCCTTTGATGTGTCCTCAGCCTAGCCTTTGATGTGTCCTGAGCCTAGCCTTTGCTGGTCCCCTAGCTTAGCCTTTGCTGGTCCCCTAGCCTAGCCTATGATGGTCCCCTAGCCTAGCCTATGATGGTCCCCTAGCCTAGCCTATGATGGTCCCCTAGCCTAGCATATGATGGTCCCCTAGCCTAGCCTTTAATGGTCCCCTAGCCTAGCCTTTGAGGGTCCCCTAGCCTAGCCACTGGGTATCCCTTGTCTGTGTTTCTGTGCCCCTATTCCCTAGTGTGTTTAAGCTATTAGGTAAGTATAGCTTAGTGCATGTTGGGGCTGAAGACATGCTTAGCTAGGTGTATGTGTAGCTAACTGCCATGGTTAAGCAATGCTTAACCATGTTTAGCTAAAAGCCATGCCTAGCTGATTGCCATGTCTTTAGCCCTTGTCCTGTCCCTCTCTTGGGTCTCTTGGGTCTCTTGGGTCTCCTGTTCTCTCTAGTGTCTCCCGTCCTCCCTAGTGTCTAGTTTCAGCTCCACGCCTCGTTTGTGTCTTGTTACGTTTGTCCCCTGCCTGTGTCTCGCCACAGGACGTGTTTTGTGTCTTGTTACGTTTGTCCCCTGCCTGTGTCTCGCCACAGGACGTGTTTTGTGTCTTGTTACGTTTGTCCCCTGCCTGTGTCTCGCCACAGGACGTGTTTCGTGTAACCCCCTGCCTGTGTCTCGCCACAGGACGTGTTTCGTGTCTCCTCCTGCCTGTGTCTCGCCACAGGACGTGTTTCGTGTCTCCTCCTGCCTGTGTCTCGCCACAGGACGTGTTTCGTGTCTCCTCCTGCCTGTGTCTCGTCACAGGACGTGTGTTTGTTCCCCTGTCTGTGTCTCACCAGAGGGCCCCTGTTAGCACAAAGTTAAGTATGGTTTAAGTTTGTTTGTTCCTTTGTTTGTCTCTTTATTTATACTTTGTTTAACCTTTATTAAAAGACTCTTTTTTTGGTTAACACCACCCCTCTGCCTCTATGCCTGCTCCTTCCGCCCACGGCGTTCAACACCTGCCACAACACCCCATTCATGACAGAATGCTCGACCACCCAAGGCATAGCAGAGGGGGCTGGGACTTTAAAGCGGCAGCCTCGCGTGGAGGCCACCGCTGCAGCACCCTTCGCGCCCTTACGGGGAGGCCACCGCTGCAGCACCCGCCGAGCGCCTCACGAGGAGGCCACCGCTGCAGCACCCTTCGCGCCTCACGAGGAGGCCACCGCTGCAGCACCCTTCGCGCCTCACGGGGAGGCCACCGCTGCAGCACCCTTCGCGCCTCACGGGGAGGCCACCGCTGCAGCACCCTTCGCGCCTCACGGGGAGGCCACCGCTGCAGCACCCTTCGCGCCTCACGGGGAGGCCACCGCTGCAGCACCCTTCGCGCCTCACGGGGAGGCCACCGCTGCAGCACCCTTCGCGCCTCACGGGGAGGCCACCGCTGCAGCACCCTTCGCGCCTCACGGGGAGGCCACCGCTGCAGCACCCTTCGCGCCTCTCGAGGAGGCCACCGCTGCAGCACCCTTCGCGCCTCTCGAGGAGGTCCCAGCAGCAGCAGCACCCTTCGCGCCTCTCGAGGAGGTCCCAGCAGCAGCAGCAGCAGCCGCCGAGCGCCTCGAGGAGGTCCCAGCAGCAGCAGCAGCAGCCGCCGAGCGCCTCGAGGAGGTCCCAGCAGCAGCAGCAGCAGCCGCCGAGCGCCTCGAGGAGGTCCCAGCAGCAGCAGCAGCAGCCGCCGAGCGCCTCGAGGAGGTCCCAGCAGCAGCAGCCGCCGAGCGCCTCGAGGAGGTCCCAGCAACACCAGCAGGCCTCATGTGGAGGCCCCCCACCTTCGTCCAGTAGCCCTTATTCAAGGCTTACCGCCTTCGGAGCGACACCCCAGCACAGCGTCCAGCACCCGGCTTCGATGTCGGGCACCCACCGCGGCACGGCGGAGGAAAAGCCAGTACTGCATCGGCCGCCCGGATTGGGGGACAACACAGCACTGTCTTCAGGGGCTCTACTTCTCAGAGCAATACAGTGCTGCCCCCTCCGCCCGGCCCACAACAGCGATCCGGTGCTGCCTCCGCCACACAGTTGACTACGGGAACTAGCCCGTCGGGGTCGGGTGAAGGGACACCAGGGAAGTGCCTTGGGACCACCAATAGCGCTCCGGAGGAGCGGTTTAAGGGGGGGGGTACTGTAAGGGTCCTCCACTAGAGGTCACTGTTTTTATTTTGTAGTTTTTGTTGGCCGACTCAGTTTCCCAGCAGGCACCTCGGTCAGGTGATGCAGTGCACACCTGAACCGAGGTAGCCATCAATTAATCTATAAATAGCTGTTTAGACTGGGAAACTGGGTCGAGCATTTTTGGGAATACCACTGTCTGTTATGTGGGCATTTTGGTTTGTTTTTGTTATTTGTTTAATTTGTACTTTGATTTTAGTTGTGTTGACTTGGGCTCTCTTATTGGCAATGTCTCTGTGTATGTTTTGTGTGTCTGTGTTAGTGGAGCTGATTCAGTCCTGTCCTCCTGTGTTCTTGTGGTTAGCTAGAGCAGGTAAGCAGTTAGGTGTATGTGTGGCTAGGAGCATGATTAGCTAAATGCTATGTTGAGTTTATAGTACAGTGACAGTACTAGCATGCTTCTAGCCATAGCCCCTCTGTTTCTCTAGCTATCCTCTGTTTCCTCTCCCCCGAGTTGCCCAGTGAGCCTAGCCTTTAGGTGTCCCCTAGCCTAGCCTTTGATGTGTCCTCAGCCTAGCCTTTGATGTGTCCTGAACCTAGCCTTTGATGTGTCCTGAGCCTAGCCTTTGATGTGTCCTCAGCCTAGCCTTTGATGTGTCCTGAGCCTAGCCTTTGCTGGTCCCCTAGCTTAGCCTTTGCTGGTCCCCTAGCTTAGCCTTTGCTGGTCCCCTAGCCTAGCCTATGATGGTCCCCTAGCCTAGCCTATGATGGTCCCCTAGCCTAGCCTATGATGGTCCCCTAGCCTAGCCTTTAATGGTCCCCTAGCCTAGCCTTTGAGGGTCCCCTAGCCTAGCCACTGGGTATCCCTTGTCTGTGTTTCCTCTCCCCCTAGCGTCCCAGTGGGCCTAGGTTTAGAGTGCGGTCCCTCCGGGCTTTGGAGTAACGACTAGCTTGTGAGTGCTGCCTCGCTTAGCCTTGGAGGGCTGCCTCGCCTAGCCACTGGGTAGTCTTTGTCTGTGTTTCTGTGCCCCTATTCCCTAGTGTGTTTAAGCTATTAGGTAAGTATAGCTTAGTGCATGTTGGGGCTGAAGACATGCTTAGCTAGGTGTATGTGTAGCTAACTGCCATGGTTAAGCAATGCTTAACCATGTTTAGCTAAAAGCCATGCCTAGCTGATTGCCATGTCTTTAGCCCTTGTCCTGTCCCTCTCTTGGGTCTCTTGGGTCTCTTGGGTCTCCTGTTCTCTCTAGTGTCTCCCGTCCTCCCTAGTGTCTAGTTTCAGCTCCACGCCTCGTTTGTGTCTTGTTACGTTTGTCCCCTGCCTGTGTCTCGCCACAGGACGTGTTTTGTGTCTTGTTACGTTTGTCCCCTGCCTGTGTCTCGCCACAGGACGTGTTTTGTGTCTTGTTACGTTTGTCCCCTGCCTGTGTCTCGCCACAGGACGTGTTTCGTGTAACCCCCTGCCTGTGTCTCGCCACAGGACGTGTTTCGTGTCTCCTCCTGCCTGTGTCTCGCCACAGGACGTGTTTCGTGTCTCCTCCTGCCTGTGTCTCGCCACAGGACGTGTTTCGTGTCTCCTCCTGCCTGTGTCTCGTCACAGGACGTGTGTTTGTTCCCCTGTCTGTGTCTCACCAGAGGGCCCCTGTTAGCACAAAGTTAAGTATGGTTTAAGTTTGTTTGTTCCTTTGTTTGTCTCTTTATTTATACTTTGTTTAACCTTTATTAAAAGACTCTTTTTTTGGTTAACACCACCCCTCTGCCTCTATGCCTGCTCCTTCCGCCCACGGCGTTCAACACCTGCCACAACACCCCATTCATGACAGTAGTTGGCTTTGGGGAGAAAAAGAAATCCTCATTAAAGGGTCATGGGGTCACATGCTACAAAAAAACAAATTATTTTAGAAATTGACAAAAATAACATGCAGTTCAGGGGGGAGGGGGGGGGCGGGGTTAAATGCGCAATAAAGTGTGATGTTAATTTGAGGTTTTATCACCCTGCACTCGTGAGATAATGAGAACCAGACAACATTCCTCTCTTACCTGTGACATTAATTGTGAATGTTGCATTAACATTCCCCCCGTTGGTCCTGATGTAATATTTATATCCACCTTCATCTGAGATCGCTGTGTTATGAAGCTGTAACGATGGCAAGCTTTCAACTTTAAATCGAGAGTCTCCTGTCATGTAGTTCTCATACGGTTGAAATGTGAAACAGGGTTTAATCTCACTAAACCTGGTTAAAGACACTGTGTTAATGGTAACATTTCCAGTTTGTGACTCGATGCTGCAGGAGATGTGAGTGATCTGACCGATGACTCCTACTGCAGGCTGGCACGTCACATTAAACATAGCTGTTAAAGAAAGAGAAAAAAAAACATACTGCACATGATTATATAATCAATAAACTCACAAAAAAACATCTAACATTAGAAAAGGACACCAATTACTAGAGGATCCACAGGGTCAGGGGTAACTGTATGAACCCAATATAAAATCAGTGTGTAGGTATATTTATTAGTTTACTGTATTATAACTGGAGTGTATTTATCTTCTACTCATCCTATAGTGTGTAAAGTACAGCAGAATCTTTACTGAAACAGGAAGATGTATTAAATCAGTACTGATCTGACTGATACAGACGGGACAGAAATGCTGAGCTCCAGCGGTAATTACGACATTAACCGTCTCCACATGGAGACTAATGCAGTCTAAATAAAGGCTTAAAGCTTAGAATTAATAATACACACACACACACACACACACACACACAGATACACACACAAGTGTGTATAGCACCTGGACTTTTCCTGTTTAAGATGTTTATTATTTTCCATTTCTTCATGTCCTGGTTAGTGTTGTATTGAGGAAACTAACTAACTCCTAAATTCTCATTACCCCAGGACCTTTAATATGTTTGTGATTTTAATGTTTTAGTCTTAACTTGATTTGTCTCTGTGCAACAGTTTGTTAAAGTTCCTCTGGTTTATAAATGTGCTTATATATAAACCGACTTCATTCAGTCATTGACATTCAACACTTTAACATCTGCAGTAATATCTCACTTACGCTCAGCAGACTTTATCACACGTACAGACGACAACATCAACACACAGATCAGGAGAGTCCCTGAAGCCATGTCTCCATGCTAACGCCAGAGGAGGTACATCATGATAATCAGGTTAAAGAGGAAGAAACAAAAGGAGAAAAGACACATTTTATTTCCCCGAGCTCAGGGACAGAGCAGAAAGATAAGACATGACAGACTATGTGTGCTGTGGTTAAGATTTGTATAATCTGTGTTTAATATTAATTATATACACGTCGCCTCTCATACAGTTTCTTGTTGGGTCTCGAAGTTCTTTGCTTTTGTGAGTCGCCTCGTTCTCCCCCGACTCTGCACACAGAAAATAATGATTTACTTAAAGGGGTCATACAGCACTACATGCACTATTTTAAGCTGTTTGGACTAAACTGTGTGTTAGGAGAGTGCGTACACAACCACTCTACGATGATAAAGAGCCGCCCAGTGGTTTTCTTTTCGTTTATTACAGTAACATCCCCCTTCTGAAATCAGGCCAATCGCAAAAGCCTGTCGATGTGACGCCACATCACAAGAGGGCGTTCCTACACAAGTTGATTGACACTGGTGTTTTAGCAAAGACCCGCCCCGAGTGAGAAGAAGCTGTCGGCCATCGTTTTTTCGCCGCTGGAGCAAAATGGCGCCTAAGCGAGTGTTGTGTACAGTTGTTGGGTGTAATAGCGAACACAGCAGTCGTCATTCACTACCTAGGGTTAGTGACCTAGGGTACCTACCTAGGGTTAGGTATCTGAGCCACTGAGGACGCAGTGGCTGAATTTAGTTTTTAAAGCTAACGTCTCCGCCGATTTACCTAAATGCGTTCATGTTTGCGATAATCATTTTTCACCAGACTGCTTTATAAACGCGGGTCAATATAAAGCAGGTTTTACTAGGAAGCTGCTCCTAAAAATGGATCTGTACTAACGCTTCGTGCTCCTGCTTCATCTTCACCAGGCTCGGTGAGTGTAATTTATTTTACTATGACTCTTTGCAGATCGCCTTTTCTAATAATCACGATGAATGCAGAGTGTAAGTTAACTTACACTCTCATAGAACATGGTTATGGCTTCTTCTCTATGTACATCCGTCTCTATATAATCCCTAATCGCCCGTTTATAATAAACAATGCATTAAGGTGATTGTCTAGTTGCAAACTGTGTACGTAGTCGGAAAACTATATTATGCTTACCTTTGTTACATTAGATGGTTTATAACGATGTCTGTCGAAGATTAAGAAGTCATGTAAACACATCAGTAAACACATCGCGTCCGTATCTCTCTCAGTAAGTTTCTCCGCTTTTCTTGTTGTTGCTCGCGGCAGCGTAACAGCCCGTTAATTCATGCACATGCAGTGATGAGAAAGACAAACGGGTCGATGCATGTCCATTCTTTTAATTTCTGCATTGTCAGGCGATATTACAAACTTCCGCGTAGGTTCCGTACTTAAATCAAACCAAAAACAACTGAAGAAAACAGGCTTGGGCTCTATAATCCATAGTTTTCCAGTTTGGACTGCATTACCCACAAAGCACTGCGTTGTGACTACACTTCCGTCGCTATACCCGACGTGTCACGCCCCACAAAACGGGGGGGGCGGGCTCAGCAGAGGTCATGAGCATTTAAATTAGCATGTACTGAAACAGGTTGCTGAGAACAGAGCTAGTTTTTACCAGGTAAAAGTAGTGTTTTTTTTACACAATCCTTTTGAATTTTTAATTAACGTATAATACAAACTTTTCATTAGGACCCTAAAGATCATATTAACATTTAATGAAAAATATAATGTGTAGGACCTTTAAAAAAAATTAAATATAGAAATCCGACTCAGTGAAACATCAGGAGAGAAATAAGAAAAAAAAAAAATTCTATCTTTCACACATACAGTAACTCAGGGTTTTAACTCAAAGCAGCAAGTAAATCTTATTAATACATTGATAAAATACTAAACTATACAGGTATAAATTGACATTTATTTTACCATTTTAAAGAAAAGATTTTACATATTTGTTAGAATTAAATGAACTACTATGAATAAGATGATTTCATCCATCACTTTAATCCAGGAATATCCAGTGTAATGTACCAACAGAAGATATAAACATAAATAAACAGTTTCACTCAACACAAACTATTATAAAGTCACTGCTCTCCACGATGTTTATTGAGCTTTAACTCTTACACTGGGATTTACATCTGAAAGGAGAAAAAAAAAATACCTTTATCCTACTCATACTCCTGTGTGTGTGTGTGTGTGTGTGTGTGTGTGTGTGTGTGTGTGTGTGTGTGTAAAGGCACACAAAATATGACTAACTAGTGTGACCCTGGAGCTGGTGGACCTCAGTTTCTCTAATCTACAGGATCACAGGATCACTGCTCCGTTCTCAGGTCTGTGAACCTGTTATGAGGTTTAGATGATTAACAGACATAAAGTTCTCTAAAAGTTTGTGCACCAGTTAATCCTGGAAATCAGTGGAGCTGTGGCACTAAAACTAAAAGGTGTAAAAAAAAATGTAAGTAGTTACTTATTTAGTTAATGGGTTAGAAAGTTTATCGAGTACACACAGCACATGGTGTATACACACACACACACACACACACACACAAACACACAGCACCTGATGTTGTTTCTGCCTCTTCACCATCACTCTCATTACAGTTTTAAATCATTTCGCATTTTATTTGCATCGTTAATGTTGATTTACAACATTTACATTCATACATTTAGAATCTGGCGATTATAATATAAAAGATGATAATATGTTGAAATGTTACATGATGTTATTATGGCTGAAAAAGATCATTAGATGCCTTAAGGTGAAATTCTGACAGGACAGTAACAGCTGCCACTCAAACACCACAGGGTGCAGTTCCTGTTTCTCACCACTAGGTGGAGAATAACTCTCAGGTTACAGAACTGAACTAGAGCAGAAGATAAGCGTTAGAGAGGGACTTACAGCACACACACACACACACACACACTCCTGGTGTGTGAAATGTCCTCAGACTCTGAGATCAACAGATGGTCCTACAGAACCACAGGCACGAAACAACAACAACCTCCTACTAGAACTCACCTCACTGACCGTCTGTCTGTCTGTCTGTACCGCTCACACACACACCGCGGGAAGAACCGAACCGAGCTGGAAACTGAATATAAACGGGACCGAGCTCCGGGTGTTTCCTCCGCTCCTCTTCACGGTCCTGGATCCCGTTACTTTCGGTTTTACTTACTTCCGCTTTCGCTCCTTCTTCTTCTTCTTCTTCTTCTTCGCTGTTTTCTGAGCGGTGTGTGTAACCCTCTGAGCGTTAGCGCCCCCTGCTGCCTCACACTGTGTATCAGATTCACGTTAAAGATTGGTTCAGGAAGAAGACATGTGTTATGCCCGACCCCTCACTGTCCTCCACAGCAGAGCTCTAAATAAAGAGAACAAGTGGAGTCTTATAAAGTCAAAGATGATCAGTTTAACTGAATATCTAGTTATGATAAAAAGTAAAATATATTAATAAGGCTATATACGACCAGACCGTATAAACACTGTTTCTGGAAGTCTAATGATGTTTTAAAGTCATGTATTGTTTCATAATCAAAGGGGTTTTATATTTTTAAGTGTTTGACTTTGTCATTCTCAGGAGTAACTAGGTTTGAAGCAGGCCTGGACTGACCATGGGGCAATGCCTGGTGGGCGACGCGCATTTGTGGGCCGAGGCTGTCAGTCATAATTTAATCTTTTTTAAAAAGTTTATTAGGCCAATTTATTTATTACCGCAACGGTAGAGTATCTGAGACACGAATCGCGGCCCATTAGTTGACTGTCTTAAAGGACATTAAGCTAGACCAATGAAACCTCAGGCCACGCCCTGCCTCCCTCCTGGCCCGCCCTCATCATCCCTTGACGAAATCTACTATTTAGAGTTCAACAGGAGTTTGAGACGAGTCCGTCTATAACAATGGATAAACCAGAAAAAGAGAGATAAGAGCGAGGGGGGTGCAGAGAAGCTGCGGGAGAAAAGACTCAAAGCCTA
Organism: Clarias gariepinus; assembly: GCF_024256425.1. NCBI lineage: Eukaryota > Metazoa > Chordata > Actinopteri > Siluriformes > Clariidae > Clarias > Clarias gariepinus. The sequence continues at coordinate 40,301,416 of NC_071105.1, forward strand.
CAAGTGAAAGCAGCAAAATGTGTGAAAAATCACAGAAGTGTTTGTCACCACCACACGTTCAACTGCAGGTCCTGTTGTCGGACCATCAACATCAGGCAACAGTGCAGAGGCAGTCCAGAGTGCTCAGGCTGCCGGAGCGGCACAAGGGAGTGTAGAACAGAGTCACATCAACGTTAGGTACACAGATGAGGAGGGAGTAGTTATTAAAATGGATTCGGAGGAGGAGGAGGAGGAGGTGAGAGACGTGACCCAGCAGGGACGGATTGAGGAAGGCTTCAGAATAGCTACGAGTCCAGTGAGAAGTAGCTGAAATGTTGTCAGAGTGAAGGGAGAGACATTTATGTAGGGAAGACAGAGGGCTTTTTTTGTGGTGTGAGTGTATGTGTGTGTGTGTGTGTGTGTCACTCGTGCATTTGAGTGTTTGTCGACAACCTGCACCACTACCCTACCTAGCTGCTACTCGCAAATGAACCGTCTGCCAATTAGGGCTAGGCTACGTTGCCATCCACATCACATTAACGAGTGCTCTCACGTCTGTCACGACTGATTGACATTGTTGTCAATTTTCACGCAGTACAACAAATAAACCCCCAGAGCCACAGTATATAAATGACGTGGCTGACTATCAGATTTCCAGGTAGACACACGTAGGCCTACACACACGCAGAATGATGATAGCCCATGGAATTAACAATGGAAATGTTAAGTGTAGCCTACATCTTCACTAAATAGTAAACTATCTGGAGGATCTGTAGACTAACACAGTGCTAATGCTCAAATTAATGCAGTCAGACTTAAACACATTTAATAGTAGACTCTGAGTTTTGTGCAGAACTTCATGCTAGGTTGGAGGTGACTCACACACACACACACACACACACACACACACCTGAGAGAGAGAGAGAGAGAGAGAGAGAGAGAATTACTAATAAAAGACTATATAATAACAATAATAATAATTAAGAATATTTTTTATCAAGGTTATTCTCTTCCATGCAGGTTACTGTGGTTTAATGTTTGAAACAAAACAGTGAGTGTATCTATCCTTTGATGTGTCATATACCTCAGCATATTGTTTATATAATCATGGTGGGCCGCGATGGCCAAAAATGCCAGGGCTGTTTTTTGGTCCCAGTCCAGCGCTGGTTTAAAGTGATGTTTTAAATGAACTCATCCAGTTTTCATACAGACAAGTGAACCGATATAACACTCGTAGATGAACATTAGCGGCTCTAAAGCCAAATTAACACGGACATTTTTATATCCTTAAACTCACCGAGTACTGAAGCGCCGCTACCCCTTAACTGTTAAACACTTCAGAGTTTCTCGACTTTCGTTAACTGAGTGCTCGCGCGGCCGTGTGTGGGGGAGGGGGGAGGGGGCAGGACGCTGTTGCTGGGCAAAAATCAGAGTGGGAAAAAGAGATGGATACGGTCATAAATGTTTATCTCCAGTACAGTGTATCTAATGTTAGCTAAACTCACCTCAGTAATGTTAGGGTGCCTTAGTATAACAATAAGCGAAAAAACACCAGCCTCACGTATTTAACGCTAACTGTCTAAAATACCTGTAAACATATTTCATTTTTTTTTAAATATGAATAAATACTCAATAAATATGTACCAAAATAATTAGGAGTTCACAAAACGGCCACCTTCACCTCTCTAGTGCAGTCTGATAGCGTCAGTCCGACAGTTCAGTCTGTGTCTCCACAGTTTTTAAGAAAACAATGTCACCTTTTGTCTCAACAAATACCACTGTAAGAAATTGGGCCAACAATACGGTATTTATTCATTTAACATTTATCTAGTTGGATTTTTGAGAGTGTGCTCAGATAATCTGCCCCTGTACTGTGTGTGTTCAGGCCCAGAGAGCATCAGTGTGGGGTTTCCCAATAAGGGGTTTCCCAATAACCCACATACTGTAGTTTGCTCTCAGTCTGTGTTGGGTAAGTTACCTTAAAAAGGAGAACTACTCCACTAAAAATTACTAATTTTAAATTGTAATTTGACATTACCTTTGCATTACATTATTGATTATTACATGTGAAAAGTAATCAGATTACTAATTCCATTACTTTCAAGTTACTTGAAAAGTTACTGTTACTGAAAAGTTATTTAGGTTTCGAGTTACTGATGAAAACATAAGTCACCGTGTGCACCTGTGATGGGCTGCGCTCAAACCTGTTGTCGCTCCTCGTTCACCCTGTAGGCTCCCTACGTAGGCATCCTCCCCTTCTGCAAGTGCACAAAGGGGCGTGGCCGCCAGGTTATTGTTAATGGATCTCGAGCTTTCTCCACGTTAGAAATCCTCCCTACCCCCCCTTCTCTTATAACCCTCTCCTTCCCCGTTTTTTTTCTATATAAAAATCACCTCTTTTCCCATAAGACTTCGCCTCGTGTCCGTGTGTCTGCGATGCCGCCCGTGTACAAACAGTGACCCCGTTACAACGTAATTTTTTATGTATTTAAACCATTTATTCTACACATGCAGCCGGTGGATCTACCGCATGACTGTTTCACCAATCAGACACAGCAACAATGATCACATGACTCCGTTTGACCAATCAGATCTTCAGCTGGTGTTCTATAAATTCTACCCAGAATGTTTTTTTTCATGTTTGCATGATTATATGTTAACTTTAATTGTACATATAATGTTACTGCAATGTTACATATATACACATGTTTTGTACATTTTTCTGCATCCCAAAAAATATAATGCGTCCCTGGCATCTTATACAAAGGATGTTTCACTTGCAAAAGAACAGCTTAATACTGTCTTAATACAGTGTCTTCTCTATCTGCTTAAACAGACACACTGAATACTTTTTTACTCTTACTTGAGTAATATATTGGATGACTACTTTTTACTTCTACTTGAGTGATATTATTTTGTATTTTGGAGTACAGCTACTCTTACTTAAGTAAATATTTGGCTACTCTACCCACCTCTGATTTAAAATTAAATTAAATTAAATTTGCAACGCTAGTAACGTAATGTAATTCACATTGGTAACTGTAATCAAATTATATGCATTTAAAATGTAATGCGTTACTTCAGCGTTATCAGGAAAAGTAATGAGATTATAGTAACACATTATAACCAACTCTGCTCTCAGTGTGTGTTTCCTCTGGGTGTGACTTCCTGCTCAGTAATGACGCACTTCATCAGCGATGAACATCACATTAATGATGTCACTATTATCACTGTTCACTATTAACAAGATTATCAACAGGAGCTGTGCGTGATGGATGGCTTCTTGGTAAGTCGGCAGGAATGCGCATGTAATTGTAATTGAGTAATGATGCAAATGTGTTTAAAGCATACCTTTTAAAATGTTTTTTTCTTTTAGGTATAATTATAATCTCCAATGATAAACAACCCCACACTTATTTTAATAGTTTTAATGCAAAATTTCACATCAATGCAAATTTTCAGGAAACAAAACATGTTTCATAGCATTTAAAAATTAAGTGAAATGTTATATTGAATCAATATTGCCCTGGAAAAAATAAAAAGCTATCTGGAGGCTATTACAAGCATGTACTTTCTTTAAAGTATTTTTATAATATTGTTTCTAATTGTTACCTCTGCCTAGCATCTGAAATGTTATATTAATTGTCCCATTGTATTTACATTCATTGTTTTGTTATATTTCCTTTAAATAAATTGTAAATGTTTTACCTCTCAGGAGACAGTCGTTATCCCCTTAGAACGTGGCTGCTAACTCCACTAACTAGACCCCAAACCGAACAAGAACGGCGTTATAACGAGAAGCATTGCCGGACGCGTTCAGTGGTCGAACGCACTATTGGTCTGCTAAAAGGACGCTGGAGGTGCTTGGATACATCTGGTCGCACAGTATTGTACACCCCTACAAAGGTTTGCCGCATTGTTGTGGCTTGCGCAGTGTTGCACAACATTGCTCAAAAGAAAGGTATACCTGTTCCATCGAACGCCCCTGCTAAAGATAATGAACCCGACCCTGGCCCTCCTAATGCAGTGCATAATGCTATGGCAATGCAGCGGCGTATTAATGTAATAAATGCAATGTAAAAAGGCAAGTGAATTCAAACTGTTTATTTTTTCACAAGTTCTTTAAGTAAACCACTTATTTCTGATAAAATTGTTTTTATTTCTTTCAGTTCGGAACACACCGCATTAACAGCATGAACCATGTGACGTTGGGTCTGCATGACTTCTTCCGTCAGTACACGCCTTGAGTTACCAGCGCTCGGTGGTGGCACAAAGGATGATGATGATGATGCACTGGATTGCGCACAGGATGGGGTTGCTTGGGCACATGATGGTGGCACACTGGACGTTGGTGGAGGCACACAGGATGGTGGTGGAGGCACACAGGATGATGGTGGGGGCACACAGGATGGTGGTGGCACGTAGGATCTAAGCCTACATCCCTTGTCTACCCCACTTGGACCATTCACCGGGCTTGAAGGCATTCCAGGATTAACTTTTCCTTTAATCATTAAAAAAAGTTTAATTAAAGATTGTATTGCATATTTGTAAATGTGTGAAATAAAATGTGCACTTGATGACTTGCTTTTGTCTTTAATTAATTAAAGTTAATTTTTTTGCATATGAATAAACAGAAAAATCGACTGTTTTAATAAACGTATATCTTAAATACAGCTGCATCTATTGCTAGATTTGTCACTTGGATATTTTAGGACTTTCCACTTCCGCGGAATTTGAATTGGTTGATTTAAATTATCCACAATAAAAAAGCAGAATTCTAAACAGACAAAAACTTATATAATGTGTAGATAAATCAATTACTTACCATCGTCACTGCAAATCACATAAGTATCACCTTGGAATTCTGGAAGAACTCCACTTAATCCTGTTTCCCCTATAATCGCGCCCACCCTTACATCAAAGGCTGAGAGGTCAGTGATTCCTTGACCTCCACAAGTTGTTACGACACTGCGCCTGTGTGCACATATTCTTTTTTAACGACTACTTTTAAGTCTGACCATTTTTTTTTGGTCTCTTGGACTGTGCGAGGCACCGAGGTAACAGCATTGACTGCTTCTGTTACTTGCTCCCATTCTACCATCTATCTCATTGGAAATGCCCGCAGAGAGCCCACCAAATAAAACTTTTTTTCGGCCCTCCACCTCAGACAGCAGTACCTCCATCTCGCAGTGATAGGCGAGTCAAAATAGGCGGTCTTAACCTCCAAATATGGTTATTTCGGGAGGAGATTGGGGTAAGCTATAAGCACGTGCACCTGCACACAATATTCAGATAATTGTGATTTATAAAGCGAGCCTTGCGCAGGTTCTGGCGTACGTACGGTTTTATAAATCTGAAAACTTTTGTGCGCACGCAAATTCTGCTTTATGTGCGTACGGACACTTTAAGGATGTATAAAGTTTTATACATGAGGCCCCAGGACTTTAGAAATCATAGAATTTATGATCTACTTTAATTAGGTGTTGTTTTTCTCATTGATGTCCACTAGAGGGCAGCACCGACACTCATTTCACACTTACATTTCTTTACACATGCTGAAGGATTCTGGGAAAACTTTCTTTCTTTCTGGTACAAAACATGAACCTAATACAGTTTCATTTGTCTGAGTCACAAACATGAACTGATGCTAATGAAACTTTTTATTTCTCTAAGTGTAGATCAAATGTGTTGTTTTATTAACCTTGTGTGTATTAGAGGATGTAACTATTACAGATTCGTAGGTTATATAGTATTTACTATAACTGTAGTGTTCTATACTTTATACATACAGCAGCTTCATAAAAGGTTCGACACCACAAACTGCTTATTATTATTATTATATTTTGCATCATGTAGTGTACTTTGTAGTCTAGAAAATTACAACGTTCTTATACCATGATCATGATTATATGATTTTTCTCCTGTGTATGTCCATGTGTCCAGGTTCCCCTGCACTTTCCTTATATGGTCACAACTTTCTCTTCCAGTTTGTATCCATGTTTGTCTGCATTAATATTCCGTGTGGTCCACAGTAATATTTAACATACCTCCACTTTAATTCTGCTTAGGAAATATTTATAAATAATGTTAAATGTACAGTATAAATAAATATTTAACATTTACAATAAAGGATAAATAAAAACAAGCAAATGCTAAAAACAGTGAAACAAGTAAAACAACAGAAACAGACTACACACTTAATTATAAAGATCACAGGACGTTTAATGTATTTAGTGTGAGTGTTATTAAAGTACAAACGAGCCTGAAGAAGTTAATGTGTCAAGAATTTTTTTAATCCAGTGTCACAAACACAAAGGTTTTTCTGATGTACAACTGTATCATAAGCACGCTGGTAGTGACGGACTGGTGTTTCATTACATGTGAATGTTTTTATCACACAGCTGTACACATCTCACACTCTAGAAATCTAGCTGACTACCTTTCTGCTGAACATAGGCCAGCTCTGAACATCCTCACAGTCTCCACAGTCTCCACACTCTCTCCAGTCCCCACAGTCCCCACACTCTCTCCAGTCCCCACAGTCCCCACAGTCTCCACACTCTCTCCACTCTCCACAGTCTCCACACTCTCTCCAGTCCCCACAGTCCCCACAGTCTCCACACTCTCTCCACTCTCCACAGTCTCCACACTCTCTCCAGTCCCCACAGTCCCCACAGTCTCCACACTCTCCACACTCTCCACAGTCTCCACACTCTCTCCAGTCCCCACAGTCTCCACACTCTCTTTACTCTCCACAGTCTCCACACTCTCTCCAGTCCCCACAGTCCCCACACTCTCTTTACTCTCCACAGTCTCCACACTCTCTCCAGTCCCCACAGTCTCCACACTCTCTTTACTCTCCACAGTCTCCACAGTCCCCACACTCTGTACACTCTCCTCAGTCCCCACTTTATATTTTGCCTAAGGTTGCTATTTACAAAAAAAAGGTTTCGCCTTCCAAGGCAACAGATTATGGAGCTTCTTGACCTGCTCAGCCCTGCGCTTTTCAACGCATCATACTTCTGCTCCACGTCCCGATGTCCAGCTGCTCGCTGTCCATTAATTTTTCTGAGTGATTTTAATGCTTTATACCCTTATCTCACCTACGCAGTTTCGCACGGTGGCCGTAAGTAGGGTTCATCATGATTTACCGCGGGTTTTTGTGCTGTGATTACGTTTCCATCTTTCTGCACAAAAAATGTAACGTTTTTTTTTTTTTTGGCATTCCTCGCGGAAGCTTGCAGACCTTACAGAACTTCAGTCAGAACATTTAGAACGGAATGTCAGTGGGATGTCGGCGGGCAATCGCGGCAGCTCACTGTGCCTAACGTCGCATGTCACTGTGAGTTAAACCGCATAGGTGAGATAGGGGTATTAGGCACCGTGAGCCGCCTCGGGTGACCGTCCGATGTTCCGCGAAGATCTTCAAGGTTTGCGATCTTCTGCATGTTAAACATGTTTCATTTTCAGCACAGAAAGATGGAAACGTAATCACGGCACAAAAACTCGATCATTTTCTCCTGTTCATGTCCATCTGTCCAGGTCCACTACATTAATGTTACATGTTCATTTTTTAGAAAATTCAAAACATTTAGATTTTGACTTCCATAATTCTTATGATTGTGTAAAGCTGCTTTGCGACAATGACAATTGTTCAAAGCGCCATACAAATAAAATTTAAATTTAAATTGATTCAATTCAGTGTTACCATGGTTACTGTGACATGTTGTTGTGTGTTCCACTCTGACATTTAACAAATCTCCAACTCAATTCTGTTAAGTAAATATTTATTTTCAGTAACTTTTCTATTTACAGTCAGCAAACAATAATACAGTAAAATATGCACAAAAATTCTTTTAAAAAAGTAAAACGGTAACAGTGACAAAAATCAAAAGCACTTATTTCAGTCCATTTTAACCAAAGACTGAGTTATTAAAGTACAAAAAAAGTCACTTTAAAATAAGTACAAAGCATACATCTTTTTCAGTCCTGTACATTTATCTACAAAAGTCTTTTTTTAAATCATTTATCTGAAGGGCACACTGTTAGCCAGTTATAAGTAAAGTACTGGAATTTTCTCAAATGTAAAATTGTGAATAGAAAAAAAAAACCTATGCTAAAGATGGTACACAATGCTGAAGAAACAACAGGCAAAACTTTAAGAGATACTGTACTGCTTATACACACTGGTCGGCTCCTTTCCAGCATCATGTCTTGACAAGTGAAAAAGGAAATCAATTTCACCTCCTCCATAACTTTAATTCACACAATTCTTCTGCTCATTCTTTTTTCACACAATTACCCATAAGAAGACCTGGTACACACCAAGTGACCTGGCTTTTAATGTGATTGACCATATCTGTATAACCAGAATCCAAAAGAACAGCATTGCAAGACGCTTGGACATACCAAGCAGTGGTGGTTGGATCTAACCACTATCTAGTCCAAACATCCATTCAGCATAAACTTCATTTAAAGATGAAGTTTACGGCATCTGGTAGATGCCCACATCTAGGGGGACTTTTTTTCTAATTATACATCTCAGTATTCAAGGGGGTGAAGGGCCTTGCTCAAGGAGAAAATGTGGTGGTGGGCTTTAAACCTGGGACCCTCCAATCAGTAGTCCAATGCATTAACCAGTAAGATACTCCTGCCCTGACTAAAGAAACAGATGGCGCAACTTCAACCATTTGCAGTGGAGAAATCAAAAGACCCACATGTTTTAGTCACTTTTATACTTCAACCAAAAAAATAATAATTCCAGCTGATACAAGACTTGGAAGGTCCTGAAGACAAATGGATCTTATTTAAAAAAAATATGGCAACAGCTGCATAAGAATGCATCAGTTATTGTAGGGGAAACAAAAGAAGGACCCGAAGATCAACCAAAAGCGCCAGCAAAAGATCGGGCTCTGTAGCAGACGTGAAAAAATTAAAGTGAAAATACAGTGTGGAACACAAGCTCCAAACACGACACATAAACGCTGGACAACAGCAGTAAGAAGAGGTGGAGAAGATCACATATCACATAAGCCTCGTACATCAAACTAGAGATGCAGAAACAGTCGCCGTTCCCGTCAGTCGCGGGTTGAGAAAGACAACTGTTATTTTTCACTACACTCATATGGAACATTACATCTATTCAGATCAACATAAATCTGCTTTTGTACTCTAACATTGTTCAACGCACTGCCACATATGACAGCAAGAAGTGGAAAATAAGGGGAACAACAGAAGGGTCCCTTCATTCAGTACAAGTGGCTCATCATTCAGTAATGTATATTTTATTGTTTTCATTTTAGCTTGGAAAAGCACCGCATGTACAGTACAGTAGCTGCCTGATGAAGTAGATCTGGGTCAAGTGGAGGTACCACATGACCCGTACTACATTACACTACACAATGTTTTTTTTATTTTTTCATAATTTATAGTTTTTCATAGTGTACAGACTCACAGTTCCCCTTTAGGTCTGTATGATCTCTAATTAGAATGTGATGTCATTAAGGCCTTCTGTCCCTGCCTGAATCTACTTATGTGCACAGCATTCTCATTCAGAGACAAACTCTTCAAACTACTTTAATCGTAATAATATAACCTAATATAATATCTAAACTAATAATATACTATACTAACTAATTTTTTTTCTGGACACAGAGCACAGATGGTCAGACTTTCCTTTGTTAAAGCTAAGAAACAAAGGGATCAATAATCAAAAACATTCCGATCCTTTACTACACTCTATATTATACTAGAGGAACCAAAAATCATCAATTAAGGTTGTAACTTTTTAAATATTAATGATTGAATTTATTAATTAATATAACTACTGTATAATTGCTAATCCATAATGTATACGTTTATCAAACATCAATGTTTAAAACCATATAGGTTATTAATCAAATAATTATTTAAGAAAATGATTATTTTATGAATCAAACTTGAATGATCAGTCTTTTAAATAGGAAAAATAATTATAATAATTATACAATAATAAATCAAAAATATTTAAAATAATATAGAAGAAGATCAAAACTTTCTCCGATTAAAAAAATTAAGCCATCAGCACTAGTGGTTAACATTCTGGTTAGGAAAAGAGGAACAAACCAAACTCGCCCTCTCTCTCTAAAAAAAGAAAAATTACATTTTTAAAGGCCGACCCAGACATGAATAAATAATAAGTAAAAGATGAGGTAAGAGGGGAAAGAGTATGGAGTTGGGCGTTACAGTATCACACCACTAGGCTGAACACATTACCATCTATCTATTGAATATTAATAGGTATTTGTTCATATGTTCGGCCCACCCATCCAGGAGGAGCGATGAGGCGCTTATCAGGTATATAAACCCGTGTCAAATAGGGAAGTGATGGACGTCGAGGACCCTGTAGTTAGAGCTCTGTGGGGTGTCTGTGTTTCTGAGCGCTTCAGAGCCGTCTGTCTGTCTGTCTGTTTGTCTGTCTGTTTGTCTGTCTACTGTTTGTCTTCAATAAACTTTTTGCTTTTTCTCTACTAAAAGTTGTTTGGTTTTGTTTAAAATTTGGTGAGATCTGATAAAAAACTTGCCACGACTGACAACGCCAAGCTGATCAAAACTTCAATTTGAATGAACATTGTTACGATTCAGCATATTATTGCATTTGCAAAGCAAACTCTGTGAAAGTTTATTTCTTCCTCGAACCCTGTTTTTGGTGATGTTTGCATTTGTTGTTTTCCTTATATGTTTTTTTTTTTTTGGTTCAGTTAGAATGTGTTTCTGTGGTTTTTCTTTATATGTTTTCTGAGTTATTTGGTTTTTATGTCTGTTTGGTTATAAGTATATACAGTATGTATAACAATACCTTTGATGCAGTTGTATGTGGCCCTCTGAACAGATGCTAATGAATTGTAGTGTTTAAACACTGGCAGGGTGGGAATTTTTCTTTAAAAAATAAATTAGTCTCTAAGTTTTTTTTCGCCTACCCCTGAGCAGAGAATCTACTGTAGCAGAACCCATTGTTATCTAAGAGATTATCCTAATAAACCAGGTAGCGGTCATAAGGACCTATCAGGGAAAGGGAAGGAAACTAGCAACGATGAGGTTAACAGTAAAGAATATAAAACTGTTAATAAGGCTGTGTTTAACTGTATTATTATTAATAGATCTACTTGTTAATAACAAGATAATGTATTACAACATAGAACAGCCGATTAACATGGTGAAGGGCTCATGTGCTCCTCCTATTACTATTCAATAAGTCACAGCCCTCATTGATGATTTTTGCTTCTGTAGTGTAATATAGAGTGTAGTAAGGGATAAGAATGGATTTGATTATTGATCCCTTTGTTTCTACGCTTTAACAAAGGGAAGTCTGACCATCTGTGCTCTGTGTCCAGGAAAAACGGAACTGAAATTTATTTGACTTTTTCCTAAGTGTCTCTGTTGATCTTATTTTGTCAAAGAGCTTTAACTTTCTGCACTTTATGATCTGTCTGCTTTAAAGTTCCTTATTTCTTGCTCTCTGTGTGTACGGGTCGCCCTTCGGTTACACTCTTGTAGACTTTTCTACAGTTTTCTACTTGAATAATGTTAGAAAAGGAGTATAGTTATATAAAATAAGATAAAATTAGTAAGTATTATTAAGTAGTATATTGTTAGTTTAGATATTATATTAGGTTATAATGTTACTATTAAAGTAGTTTAAAGAGTTGGTCTCTGCCTCTTGCCTGTGTATCCCTTTACTGCGCGGCCGGTGTTTTTCTCTGATGAACAGAAGAACAGAGGACCTGCTCTTTTACAGAGGCATTCTGGGTAATCGACATTAAACCTTTTATAAACAGGACGTGGGCTTACTTAGAATATAAAATCCCTAAAATATAATTAAAATTCAATATAATTTCCCACATGACGGATCACAAGCCATCAATGTGCATACTGCCACCTAGTGTATCAGATTGTGTAGATACACCAGCATGAACACGTACAGGACAATATTAGTAATAACAGCTGAAAGGGAAATGGGGGGGGGGGAATTGCACTCAGGCTTTGTACTTTCCACAGTCACATAACACTGTGACCTTTAATGGGGCCGAGATGGAGAAGGAGTCATTACTTTGGAAGCCAACATGTCCTGATGAGCGTGCTCTCTAAACTTCATGTGATGAAACATTTACAGGGTCTTTAGGGATCAGACGCTATACTGCAGTGTTCTGATCAGCATCGGCTGCTTTCTTATACACGACTTTATTCAGAGCTGAAAAAACACAAACAATAAGATTATTAAGTACTTTACAAATCACAGATAATTTTTAACCATTTTAACTTGTAAGTATTTTCTACAGTATAATTACAATAGTGCATCATTATATTACTGCAGCCTGATATACTATACTGTTCTATATACACTGAATAAAAGAAAGGCTTTAATTTTGCATATTATTTGTTTCATATATTGGAGAACCCGACACCAGTCTCAAACACCAGTTTTGTCTTTCTGTATGTCTGTCCAGCCACATGTTTTTCAGTCCTTCTGTATTGTAAGTTAAATCTGATCCATAAAAGAAATTAAATGTTGAGTGGAAGTGACGTTATGAGCCGTTTTGTGCACAGTCTCTATCATATTTGTGGAAGAATAAAGGACTTTTTTCCTTGAGGTGGGCGTGACTATACACATACAGTATACACATCACTCAACAGAGCCAATCAACCAGGAAGTGAAAACAGATCCAGTGAGAGTAAGAGTGAGGGGCGGAGCACAGGGAGAAGCCTGACGTCTGTCCTGGTGGGATTAGTGAGGAATAGATATGAACACGGTGTATCAGTCATAAGATACACAGATGTGTACTGATCCACTGAAACCCCCTGGATGTAAATCTCCTTCAGGTACAGAATCCAGTGTGTTAACAGGTTTTCCTCGAGTCATGCAGTGAGACAGAGTTATTATCCTTTAACACAGTTTCAGCAGCTCAGATCACTAATAAGAGAACTGCAAGACTCTACAGTAACAGGTCTGGATAATATTACAGATAGACTTTATAACAGATGCTGCAGTAATTCCATGTAATATCTATACATTATATCTTACACTTAGTGTTTATTCATCACTTGATTTTCACTTTTTGATTTTCACTTTTTATAAAACCTGGAAGTTCATTATAAACATGAACAATACCTTTTTCTTCTTCCACACCATCAGGGTTTCTGGAACAGTTTTCTAAAAAATAATAATAATAATAATAATTAAAAAAAGAAGAAGGATATGACATTCTGTTAGTTTTCAACTTATAACAGGGAACAAGAGATTCTTTAAGTGCTGGATTATTCCATACAGTTATTAATAGAGTCAGGCTTTAATACAGTAATATTAGATCTCATGACTCTGTACAGTTACAGAATGAAGCTCCAACACCACACATACTGGAAGCTCTGAAAAAGATCTTCTGTCCAAGAACAATTTAGCACTTTTAAACCGTATGAATAGAAACAAGTGAATTCAGTTTAAAAGTGCTGATTGGATCTGATTGGCTGAGCCGTGTTCAACACCACTGTAGATTCACCAAACACAACAACTGAGTTCTGTACGAGTCACCAGCGTTATCTTTTATTATCTACTGTTCAGTGTAATTGTGGTGTTGTTTGTATTCCTTTGTATTTTAGTAAATTTGCTTGTTTTGTTTTATTTCCTCTTTTAAATGATCATTACTTACGCTGAGGACATCTTCTCATCAACAAGAGGACAATTAGGAACACTGCGACGAGAAACACGATAACTCCCGCACAACCAATGATGATGTACAGACGTGTCCTGCTGATCGGCTCGGAATCCCCTGTGGAAGGAAAGAAGGAATAAAGAAAACGGGGGGACAAAGAAAGAGAGAAAAAAATGTTACTGTCTCTTTAATCCAACACTAAATACATGTGATTATATCAATTTACATTAAAATACAGTATATATGCATCGAGTTTAATCATGTAGTGCAATGATATTCATAAGACACTCAAAGGCTAGCAAACGTTTAAAAATCACACACACGTGAGAGTCTCACAATCATAAAGCACAATCCACTTTATATTTGATATCCTTATTCCTTTTTTTCTCTCCACTTCTTTTGTTTCAATAATGATACTTATTTGTACTTTCACCACTTCTTCTTTCTCTTATTATTATTATTATTATTATTATTATTACCTTTGCTTTTTCTTTCTTTCTTTTCCAGTATTCATCACTAGTGTGTGTATTTGTTTTTTTTAAATCTATTTATTTATGTTGTTATTTTGTGACTTGATTCTGAGCTGTGTGATTCTGTGTGAGTGTATGGAGGAGCCCTCATACACACTCTGCTCCACGGCTCCTGCGTGACTGCTGCGTTTCACATAATGTTTTGTATTCTCCCTTAATCCACTGTGTTTGCCTCTGAGTGTTCTCATGAATATAAATAATAATAAATCATTGTATTGTGTATGATTAAACTCAATGCCAACTTGTGATTTTCTTTGATCTTTGTCCAATGCACTGTACTTTCAGAATCTCACTCCAAGCGTTTCTGTAAAGCTCATAGCCGTGACAGCGGTCCGAGGTCAGGGCGTGTAAAATACCTGAACTGAGAGCCCAGTGTGACAGAGCAACCAGAGTCCTCTTACACTCATTTACAGCCCCGCACTGTGCACATGAAGATTCACTAAAGACTGATTAAAGATTGTCATTTGTGTAATTAATGATAAATGTTATTGAAATTTTATGGAAATTTTAAACTGCTTATTTTTATTGACTTACAATGTCTGCATATATAGAAATCTAAATCATAACACAAACATAAAATTTAATGACCTCGGCTTGAAGAACATTTTATTGACCGGACCTTAAAGTTTAATTTAAGACCCTGGTCTAGAATGTAGAAAATAAATCACTAAACAAAAACAATGAATTAAAAAAGGAATCTAAATGTTTAACTGGTACAGTACACCAGCTATGAACAGTCGTTCCCTGAGGTCTCTACAGAAACACAACTCTGTATCTTAAACATAATTCACTTTCTGGTGAAGTGACTACATCTGATCACCAAGAGATTCATTTCTTGCTAATGTTATGTAAACTTTCGTTGTGGAATTAAATACAAATGCATGCTAAGTAGTCCATGGAAAATTAAATTCTCTATTATTATGCACAATTAAAAACAGTTAAAATGTAAAAAGTTGCTAAATGACTGGACAACACTTACCCTCTCTCCCCAGAGTTGATGCGCTCTCTCCTTCTCCTTTGTATCTATTGTTGAGGACGACGCACCTGAAAGGTCCCCAGGTCGTGTCGTTGCTCCTGGAGCTCAGTTTGCTGGACAGAGTGAAGAGACCGTCGTGTCCCTGTGTGATCTGCAGTGTGGAGTTTTGTGTCCAGTTTGTGTTGCTCTGATCAAACCAGTGGATGGTTCCTGCTGGGTATCCACCATTAGTCTTACAGTACAGATCAGCAGCTCCACCGCTCTCTATCTCTGTCGGCTCGGAGGTTATGACCGGGGAGCTGTACTCGGCTAAAGGAAAAAAAGATTTACATTAAAAGGTCGCAGGGTCACATGATATATATAGAAAGTGTCAGAAATAATGGTGCAGTTGTGACTCTGTAGTCGTGAGATAATGAGAACAAGATGACATTTCTCTCTTACCTGTGACATTAATTGTGAATTGTACATTAACATTCCCCTGAAAGGTCCTGATGTAATATTTATATCCACCTTCATCTGAGATCGCTGTGTTATGAAGCTGTAACGATGGCAAGCTTTCAACTTTAAATCGAGAGTCTCCTGTCACTCTGTTCTCATACGGATGAAATGTGAAACAGGGTTTAATCTTTTCACCAAACCTGGTTAAAGACACTACAGTAATAATAACAGGCCCAGTTTGTGACTCGATGCTGCAGGAGATGTGAGTGATCTGACCGATGACTCCTACTGCAGGCTGGCACGTCACATTAAACAGAGCTGTTAAAGAAAAGAGAAAAAAAAAAAACATACTGTACATTATTATATAAACAATAAACAGAAAAAAACATCTACCATTAGAAAAGGACACTAATTACTAGAGGATCCACAGGGTCAGGGGTAACTGTATAAACCTAATATAAAATCAGTGTGTAGGTATATTTAATAGTTTACTGTATTATCACTGGAGTGTATTTATCTTCTACTCATCCTATAGTGTGTAAAGTACAGCAGAATCTTTACTGAAACAGGAAGATGTATTAAATCAGTACTGATCTGACTGATACAGACGGGACAGAAATGCTAAGCTCCAGCAGTAATAATGACATTAACAACCCCCCTCAAGTCTGAATAAAGCCTTAAAGCTTAAAATTAGTAATACACACACACACACACACACACACACACACACACACACACACACACACACACACGTGTGTATAGCACCTGGACTTGGACTGTTTTTTGAGATGTTCATTATTTTTTATTTCTTCATGTCCTGGTTAGTGTTGTATTAAGGACACTAACTAACTCCTGAATCCTCATTACCCCAGGACCTTTAATATGTTTGTGATTTTTGTGTTTTAGTCTTAACTTGATTTGTCTCTGTGCAGCAGTTTGTTAAAGTTCCTCTGGTTTATAAATGTGTTTATATATAAACCGACTTCATTCAGTCAATCACATTCAACACTTTAACATCTGCAGTAATATCTCACTTACTCTCAGCAGACTTTATCACACGTACAGACGACAACATCAACACACAGATCAGGAGAGTCTCTGAAGCCATGTCTCCATGCTAACGCCAGAGGAGGTACATCATGATGATCAGGTTAAAGAGGAAGAAACAAAAGGAGAAAAGACACATTTTATTTCCCCGAGCTCAGGGACAGAGCAGAAAGATAAGACATGACAGACCATGTGTGCTGTGGTTAAGATTTGTATAATCTATGTTAAATGTTAATTAATATTAATTTAAAATAAATTAAGTGTTTAATACACCTCTTACCTCTCATACAGTTTATTGTTGGGTCTCGAAGTTCTTTGCTTTTGTGAGTCGCCTCGTTCTCCCCCGACTCTGCACACAGAAAATAATGGTTTAATTGAAAACAATTAAATATAGAAATCTGACTCAGTGAAACATCAAGAGAGAAATAAGAGAAAAAACAAACAAACAAACAAACAAATCTCCATCTTTCACACATACAGTAACTCAGGGATGTAACAAAGCAGCAAGTAAATCTTATTAATACATTAATAATATACTAAACTATACAGGTATAAATTGACATTTATTTTACCATTTTAAAGAAAAGATTTTACATATTTGTTAGAATTGAATGAACTACTATGAATAAGATGATTTCATCCATCACTTCAATCCAGGAATATCCAGTGTAATGTACCAACAGAAGATATAAACATAAATAAACAGTTTCACTCAACACAAACTATTATAAAGTCACTGCTCTTCACAATGTTTATTGAGCTTTAACTCTTACACTAGGATTTACATCTGAAAGGAGAAAAAAATACCTTTATCCTACTCATACTCCTGTCTGTGTGTGTGTGTGTGTGTGTGTGTGTGGGTGTGTGTGTGTGTGTGTGTGTGTAAAGGCACACAACATATGACTAACCAGTGTGACCCTGGAGCTGGTGGACCTCAGTTCCTCTAATCTACAGGATCACAGGATCACTGCTCCGTTCTCAGGTCTGTGAACCTGTTATGAGGTTTAAACGATAAACAGACATAAAAAAAAGTAAGTAGTTACTTATTTAGTTAGTAGGTTAGAACATTTACTGAGTACACACAGCACATAGTGTATACACACACACACACACACACACACACACAGCACCTGATGATGTTTCTGCCTCTTCACCATCACTCTCATTAAAGTTTTAAATCATTTACCATTTTATTTGCATTATTAATTTAACAGTCGACTAGTGAATCGATGGAAAACCTGCCAGAAACTGGTACCAGTGTTAACACCAAAGTTAAAGAGGTTTAATATTTCACAGAGGAAAAGTGAGAGTTTAGAAAGTGATTTACAACATTTACATTCATGAATTTAGAATCTGGCGATTAAAATATAAAAGATGCTAATATATTTAAATGTTACATGATGTTATTATGGCTGAAAAAGATCATTAGATGCCTTAAGGTGAAATTCTGACAGGACAGTAACAGCTGCCACTCAAACACCACAGGGTGCAGTTCCTGTTTCTCACCACTAGGTGGAGAATAACTCTGGAGTTAAATTACTAAAGTTACAGAACCGAACTAGAGCAGAAGATAAGCGTTAGAGAGGGACTTACAGCACACACACACACACACACACACACAGATGTCTCGTTCACAGTGATGTAGAGAACAGCAGTGTATAAACCCGGACTCTCCTGTGACTCTGAGATCAACAGATGTTCCTACAGAACCACAGGCCCAAAACAACAACAACCTCCTACTAGAACTCACCTCACTGACCGTCAGTACCGCTCTCTCTCTCACACTCACACCGCGGACCTGGCGGGAAGAACCGAACCGAACCGAACCGAGCTGGAAACTAAATATAAACGCGGACGGAGTTCCGGGGGATTTCTCCGCTCCTGTTCACGGTCCTGGATCCTGTAACTTTCGGTTTTACTTCCTTCCGCTCCTTATTCTTCTTCGCTGTTTTCTGAGCGGTGTGTGTAACCCTCTGAGCATTAGCGCCCCCTGCTGCCTCACACTGTGTATCAGATCTCTCTCTCTCTCTAAGATGATCCAGCTGCAGCGTTCAAACCAATCACTCTCCGAGACACTCGTTCTTCTGAGTCACGTTCAAGATTCATTTAAAAAGATCGAATCGGTTATGCCCGACCCCTCACTGTCCTCCACAGCAGAGCTCTGGGTAAAGAGTACAAGTGGAGTCTTGTAAAGTCAAAGATGATCAATTTAACTGAATTATGATAAAAAGTAAAATATATTAATAAGGCTATATACGACCAGACCGTATAAACACTGTTTCTGGAAGTCTAATGATGTTTTAAAGTCATGTATTGTTTTATAATCAAAGGGGTTTTATATTTTTAAGTGTTTTACTTTGTCATTCTCAGGAGTAACTAGGTTTGAAGCAGGCCTGGACTGACCAGAGGGCAATGCCTGGTGGGCGACGCGCATTTTTGGGCCGAGGCTGTCAGTCATAATTTAATATTTGTTAAAAAGTTTATTAGGCCAATTTATTCATTACCGCGACGGTAGAGTATCTGAGACACGAATCGCGGCCCATTGATTGACTGTCATAAAGGACATTGAGCTAGACCAATGAGATCTCAGGCCACGCCCTGCCTCACTCCTGGCCCGCCCTCATCATCCCTCGACAAAATCTGCTATTTAGAGTTCGACAGGAGTTTGAGACGAGTCCGTCTATAACAATGGATGAACCAGAAAAAGAGAGATAAGAGCGAGGGGGGTGCAGAGAAGCTGCGGGAGAAAAGACGCAAAAGCCTACAAGTGGAAGCCGCAAAATGTGCGAAAACCACAGAAATGTTTGCCACCACCACACGATCAATTGCAGCTGCGTGACCCAGCAGGGACAGATTGAGGAAGGCTTCAGAATAGCTACGAGTCCGGTGAGAAGTAGCCGAAATGTTGGCAGAGTGAAGAGAGGGACATTTATGTAGGGAAGACAGAGGGCTTTTTTGTAGTGTGTGTGTGTGTGTGTGTGTGTGTGTGTGTCACTCGTGCATTTGAGTGTTTGTCGACAACCTGCACCACTACCCTACCTAGCTGCTACTCGCAAATGAACCGTCTGCCAATTAGGCTAGGCTACATTGCCATCCACATCACATTAACGAGTGGTCTTACGTCTGTCACGATTAATCGAAACTGTTGTTAATCTTCACGCAGTACAACAAATAAACCCCCAGAGCTACAGTATATAAATGACGTGGCTGACTATCAGATTTCTAGGTAGACACACGTAGGCCTACACACACGCAGAATGATGATAGCCCATGGAATTAACAATGGAAATGTTAAGTGTAGCCTACATCTTCACTAAATAGTAAACTATCTGGAGGATCTGTAGACTAACACTGTGCTAATGCTCAAATTAATGCAGTCAGACTTTTAATAGTAGACGATGAGTTTTGTGCAGAACTTCATCCTTGCTAGGTTGGAGGTCACTCACGTGTGTGTGTGTGTGTGTGTGTGTGAGAGAGAGAGAGAGAGAGAGAAAGAATTGCTAATAAAAGACTGTATAATTAACAATAATAATAATTAAGAATATTTTTTATCAAGGTTATTCTCTTCCATGCCGGTTACTGTGGTTTAATGTTTGAAACAAAACTGTGAGCGTATCTATCCTTTGATGTGTCATATACCTCAGCATATTGTTTATATAATCATGGTGGGCCGCGATGGGCAAAAATGCCAGGGCTGTTTTTTGGTCCCAGTCCAGCGCTGGTTTAAAGTGATGTTTTAAATGAACTCATTCGGTTTTCATACAGATAAGTGAACCGATATAACACTCGTAGATGAACATTAGCGGCTCTGAAGCCAAACTAACACGGACATTTTTATATCCTTTAACTCACTGAGTACTGAAGCGGCGCTACTCATTAACTATAAAACACTTCAGAGTTTCTCGTACTTTCGTTACCTGAGTGCTCGCGCGGCCGTGTGTGGGGGAGGGGGGAGGGAGCAGGATGCTGTTGCTGGGCAAAAGTCAGAGAAAAAAATGGATACGGTTATGAATGTTTAGCTCGCTAACTCCTGTACAGGGTAACTAACGTTAGCTAAACTCACCTCAGTAATGTCTGGGTGCCTCAGTGTAACAATAAGCGGAAACCCACCGGCCTCACGTATATAACGCTAACTGTCTAAAATACCTGTAAACATACTTTATTTATTAAAAAATATGAATAAATACTCAATAAATATGTACCAAAATAATTAGGAGTTCACAAAACGGCCACCTTCACCTCTCTAGTGCAGTCTGATAGCGTCAGTCCGGCAGTTCAGTCTGTGTCTCCACAGTTTTTAAGAACACAATGTTACCTTTTGTCTCAACAAATACCACTGTAAGAAGTTGGGCCAACAATACGGTATTTATTCATTTAACATTTATCTAGTTGGATTTTTGACAGTGTGCTCAGATAATCTGCCCCTGTACTGTGTGTGTTCAGGCCCAGAGAGCATCAGTGTGGAGTTTCCCAATAAGGGGTTTCCCAATAACTCACATACTGTAGTTTACTCTCAGTCTGTGTTGGGTAAGTTACCTTAAAAAGGAGAACTACTCCACTAAAAATTACTAATTTTAAATTGTAATTTGACATTACCTTTGCATTACATTATTGATTATTACATGTGAAAAGTAATCAGATTACTAATTACATTACTTTCAAGTTACTTGAAAAGTTACTGTTACTGAAAAGTTATTTAGGTTTCGAGTTACTGATGAAAACATAAGTCACCGTGTGCACCTGTGATGGGCTGCGCTCAAACCTGTTGTCGCTCCTCGTTCACCCTGTAGGCTCCCTACGTAGGCATCCTCCCCTTCTGCAAGTGCACAAAGGGGTGTGGCCGCCAGGTTATTGTTAATGGATCTCGAGCTTTCTCCACGTTAGAAATCCTCCCTACCCCTCCCTTCCCTTATAACCCTCTCCTTCCCTGTTTTTTTTCTATATAAAATCACCCCTTTTCCCATAAGACCTCGCCTCGTGTCCGTGTGTCTGCGATGCCGCCCGTGTACAAACAGTGACCCCGTTACAACGTAATTTTTAAATGTATTTAAACCATTTATTCTACACATGCAGCCGGTGGATCTACCGCATGACTGTTTCACCAATCAGACGCAGCAACAATGATCACATGACTCCGTTTGACCAATCAGATCTTCAGCTGGTGTTTTATAAATTCTACCCAGAATGTTTTTTCCATGTTTGCGTGATTATATGTTAACTTTAATTGTACATATAATGTTACTGCAATGTTACATATATACACATGTTTTGTACATTTTTATGCATCCCAAAAAGTATAATGCGTCCCTGGCATCTTATACAAAGGATGTTTCACTTGCGAAAGAACAGCTTAATACTGCAGTGTCTTCTCTATCTGCTTAAACAGACACACTGAATACTTTTTTACTCTTACTTGAGTAATATTTTGGATGACTACTTTTTATTTCTACTTGATTGATATTATTTTGTATTTTGAAGTACAGCTACTCTTACTTAAGTAAATATTTGGCTACTCTACCCACCTCTGATTTAAAATTAAATTAAATTTAATTAAATTTGCAATGCTAGTAACGTAATGTAATTCACATTGGTAACTGTAATCAAATTACATGCATTTAAAATGTAATGCGTTACTTCAGCGTTATCAGAAAAGTAATGAGATTATAGTAACACATTATACCCAACTCTGCTCTCAGTGTGTGTTTCCTCTGGGTGTGACTTCCTGCTCAGTAATGACGCACTTCATCAGCGATGAACATCACATTAATGATGTCACTGTTATCACTGTTCACTATTAACACTGAAGTTCAGGACTTTAAAAATCATAGAATTTATGATCTACTTTAATTAGGTGTTGTTTTTCTCATTGATGTCCACTAGAGGGCAGCACCGACACTCATTTCACACTTACATTCCTTTACACATGCCAAAGGATTTTGGGAAAACTTTCTTTCTAATACAGTTTCATTTGCCGGAGTCACAAACATGAACTGATGCTAATGAAACTTTTTATTTCTCTAAGTGTAGATCAAATGTGTTGTTTTATTAACCTTGTGTGTATTAGAGGATGTAACTATTACAGATTCGTAGGTTATATAGTATTTACTATAACTGTAGTGTTCTATACTTTATACATACAGCAGCTTCATAAAAGGTTCGACACCACAAACTGCTTATTATTATTATTATATTTTGCATCATGTAGTGTACTTTGTAGTCTAGAAAATTACAACGTTCTTATACCATGATCATGATTATATGATTTTTCTCCTGTGTATGTCCATGTGTCCAGGTTCCCCTGCACTTTCCTTATATGGTCACAACTTTCTCTTCCAGTTTGTATCCATGTTTGTCTGCATTAATATTCCGTGTGGTCCACAGTAATATTTAACATACCTCCACTTTAATTCTGCTTAGGAAATATTTATAAATAATGTTAAATGTACAGTATAAATAAATATTTAACATTTACAATAAAGGATAAATAAAAACAAGCAAATGCTAAAAACAGTGAAACAAGTAAAACAACAGAAACAGACTACACACTTAATTATAAAGATCACAGGACGTTTAATGTATTTAGTGTGAGTGTTATTAAAGTACAAACGAGCCTGAAGAAGTTAATGTGTCAAGAATTTTTTTAATCCAGTGTCACAAACACAAAGGTTTTTCTGATGTACAACTGTATCATAAGCACGCTGGTAGTGACGGACTGGTGTTTCATTACATGTGAATGTTTTTATCACACAGCTGTACACATCTCACACTCTAGAAATCTAGCTGACTACCTTTCTGCTGAACATAGGCCAGCTCTGAACATCCTCACAGTCTCCACAGTCTCCACACTCTCTCCAGTCCCCACAGTCCCCACACTCTCTCCAGTCCCCACAGTCCCCACAGTCTCCACACTCTCTCCACTCTCCACAGTCTCCACACTCTCTCCAGTCCCCACAGTCCCCACAGTCTCCACACTCTCTCCACTCTCCACAGTCTCCACACTCTCTTTACTCTCCACACTCTCCACAGTCCCCACACTCTCTTCAGTCCCCACAGTCTCCACAGTCCCCACACTCTCTTCAGTCCCCACAGTCTCCACAGTCCCCACACTCTCTTCAGTCCCCACAGTCTCCACAGTCCCCACAGTCTCTTCAGTCCCCACAGTCTCCACAGTCCCCACACTCTCTTCAGTCCCCACAGTCTCCACAGTCCCCATGCTCTCTCCACTCTCCACAGTCCCCACAGTCTCCACAGTCCCCACACTCTCTTTACTCTCCACAGTCCCGACAGTCCCCACACTCTCCACAGTCCCCACGCTCTCTCCACAGTCCCCACACTCTCCACAGTCCCCACACTCTCCACAGTCCCCACACTCTCTCCACAGTCCCCACACTCTCCACAGTCCCCACACTCTCCACAGTCCCCACGCTCTCTCCACAGTCCCCACACTCTCCACAGTCCCCACACTCTCCACAGTCCCCACACTCCCCATGCTCTCTCCACTCTCCACAGTCCCCACAGTCCCCACACTCTCTTTACTCTCCACAGTCCCCACCCTCTCTCCACAGTCCCCACGCTCTCTCCACAGTCCCCACACTCTCCACAGTCCCCACACTCTCCACAGTCCCCACAGTCCCCATGCTCTCTCCACTCTCCACAGTCCCCACAGCCCCCACACTCTCTTTACTCTCCACAGTCCCCACACTTTCCACAGTCCCCACAGTCTCCACAGTCCCCACACTCTCTTTACTCTCCACAGTCCCCACACTCTCCACAGTCCCCACACTCTCCACACTCCCCACAGTCTCCACAGTCCCCATGCTCTCTCCACTCTCCACAGTCCCCACAGTCTCCACAGTCCCCACACTCTCTTTACTCTCCACAGTCCCCACACTTTCCACAGTCCCCACACTCTCTACACTCTCCACAGTCTCCACAGTCCCCATGCTCTCTCCACTTTCCACAGTCCTCACAGTCTTCACAGTCCCCACACTCTCTTTACTCTCCACAGTCCCCACAATCCCCACACTTTCCACAGTCCCCACACTCTCCACAGTCCCCACACTCTCTACACTCTCCACAGTCCCTACAGTCCCCACACTCTCCACAGTCCCCACAGTCCCCACACTCTCCATAGTCCCCACACTCTCCATAGTCCCCACACTCTCCATAGTCCCCACACTCTTTACACTCTCCACAGTTTCCACAGTTTCCACAGTCCCCATGCTCTCTCCACTCTCCACAGTCCCCACACTCTCTTTACTCTCCACAGTCCCCACACTCTCCACAGTCCCCACACTCTCTACACTCTCCACAGTTCCCACACTCTCCACAGTCCCCACACTCCCTCCACTCTCCACAGTCCCCACAGTCTCCACAGTCCCCATGCTCTCTCCACAGTCTCCACAGTACCCATGCTCTCTCCAATCTCCACAGTCCCCACGCTCTCTCCACTCTCCACAGCACATTATGGCACAGATTATGGATCAAAGTCGTAATAATGATGGAATATACTGTAGGCCTGTTTAAGAATTTTATTTTATATTAGAACTAATAGAGTGACTTCTAATTAGCCTATTTCATAATGTGACTAATGCATTAAAATTGGCGATCACTTTTAATATTGAACAAGTGGCAAACAATTTGGCAGCGATACAGCGTGTTGTTATGCTAAACCAAAGATGCCGCCATCCGTGGAGCCATGTGGTTCATGTACATTTTTCCTTTTTATATTTTGCCTAAGGTGCCTATTTACAAAAAAAGTTTCGCCTTCCAAGGCAACAGATCATGGAGCTTCTTGACCTGCTCAGACCTGCGCTTTCCAACGCATCATAGTTCTGCTCCACGTCCCGATGTCCAGCTGCTCGCTGTCCATTAATTTTTCTGAGTGATTTTAATGATTTATAACCCTATCTCACCTACGCGGTTTCGTGCGGTGGGCGTAAGTAGGGTTCATCATGATTTACCGTGGATTTTTGTGCTGTGATTACGTTTCCATCTTTCTGCACAAAAAATTTAATGTTTTTTTTTTTTGGCAGTCCTCGCGGAAGCTTGCAGACCTTACAGAACTTCAGTCAGAACATTTAGAATGGAATGTCAGTGGCATGTCGGTGGGCAATCGCGGCAGCTCACTGTGCCTAACGTCGTATGTCACTGTGAGTTAAACCGCATAGGTGAGATAGGGGTATTAGGCACCGTGAGCCGCCTCGGGTGACCGTCCGATGTTCCGCGAAGATCTTCAAGGTTTGCGATCTTCCGCATGTTAAACATGTTTCATTTTCAGCACAGAAAGATGGAAACATAATCACGGCACAAAAACTCGATCATTTTCTCCTGTTCATGTCCATCTGTCCAGGTCCACTAATTGATTCAATTCAGTGTTACCATGGTTACTGTGACATGTTGTTGTGTGTTCCACTCTGACATTTAACAAATCTCCAACTCAATTCTGTTAAGTAAATATTTATTTTCAGTAACTTTTCTATTTACAGTCAGCAAACAATACAGTAAAATATGCACAAAAATTCTTTTGAAAAAAAAGTAAAACAGTAACAGAAATCAAAAGCACTTATTTCAGTCCATTTTAACCACAGACTGAGTTATTAAAGTACAAAAAAACACATGAAGTCACTTCATATTAAGTACAAAGCATACATCTTTTTCAGTCCTGTACATTTATCTACAAAAGTCTTTTTTTTTAATCATTTATCTGAAGGGCACACTGTTAGCCAGTTATAAGTAAAGTACTGGAATTTTCTCAAATGTAAAATTGTGAATAGAAAAAAAAAAACCTTATGCTAAAGATGCTACACAATGCTGAAGAAACAACAGGCAAAACTTTAAGAGATACTGTACTGCTTAGCATGATACCTTGGATTCTACTCCTACAGTATAACAGTGATGGAGCAAACCCACACTGGTTGGCTCCTTTCCAGCATCACGTCTGACAAGTGAAAAAGGAAATCAATTTCAACTCCTCCATAACTTTAATTCACACAATTCTTCTGCTCATTCTTTTTTCACACAATTACCCATAAGAAGACCTGGTACACACCAAGTGACCTGGCTTTTAATGTGATTGACCATATCTGTATAACCAGAACCAAAAGAACAGCATTGCAAGACGCTTGGACATACCAAGCAGTGGTGGTTGGATCTAACCACTATCTAGTCCGAACATTTATTTAGCATAAACTTCATTTAAAGATGAAGTTTACGGCATCTGGTAGATGCCCAAATCTAGGGGGACTTTTTTTCTAATTATACATCTCAGTATTCAAGGGGGTGAAGGGCCTTGCTCAAGGAGAAAATGTGGTGGTGGGCTTTAAACCTGGGACCCTCCAATCAGTAGTCCAATGCATTAACCAGTAAGATACTCCTGCCCTGACTAAAGAAACGGATGGCGCAACTCCAACCATTTGCAGTGAAGAAATCTTTTTATTTTAGTGAAGTATTCACTTTTATACTTCAACCAAAAAAATAATAATTTCAGCTGATACAAGACTTGGAAGGTCCTGAAGACAAATGGATCTTATTTAAAAATAATATGGCAACAGCTGCATAAGAATGCATCAGTTATTGTACGGGAAAACCAAAGGAGGACCCGAAGATCAACCAAAAGCGGCAGCAAAAGATCGGGCTCTGTAGCAGACGTGAAAAAATTAAAGTGAAAATACAGTGTGGAACACAAGCTCCAAACACGACACATAAACGCTGGACAACAGCAGTAAGAAGAGGTGGAGAAGTTCACATATCACATAAGCCTCGTACATCAAACTAGAGATGCAGAAACAGTCGCTGTTCCCGTCAGTCGCGGGTTGAGAAAGACAACTGTTATTTTTCACTACACTCATATGGAACATTACATCTATTCAGATGAACATAAATCTGCTTTTGTACGCTACTATTGTTCAACGCACAGCCACATATGACATCAAGAAGTGGAAAATAAGGGGAACAACAGAAGGGTCCCTTCATTCAGTACAAGTGGCTCATCATTCAGTAATGTATATTTTATTGTTTTCATTTTAGCTTGGAAAAGCACCGCACGTACAGTAGCTGCCTGATAAAGTAGATCTGGGTCAAGTGGAGGTACCACATGACCCGTACTACATTACACTACACAATGTTTTTTAAATTTTTTCATAATTCATAGTTTTTCATAGTGTACAGACTCACAGTTCCCCTTAGGTCTGTACGATCTCTAATTAGAATGTGATGTCATTAAGGCCTTCTGTCTCTGCCAAAATCTACTTATGTGCACAGCGTTCTCAATCAGAGACAAACTCTTCAAACTACTTTAATCGTAATAATATAACCTAATATAATATCTAAACTAATAATATACTATACTTACTAATTTTTTTTCTGGACACAGAGCACAGATGGTCAGACTTTCCTTTGTTAAAGCTAAGAAACAAAGGGATCAATAATCAAAAACATTCCGATCCTTTACTTCACTCTATATTATACCACAGAACCAAAAATCATCAATAAAGGTTGTAATTTTTTAAATATTAATGAATAAATTTATAAATTAATATAACTATAATTGCTAATCCATAATGTATACGTTTATCAAACATCAACGTTTAAAACCATATAGGTTATTAATCAAATTATTATTTAAGAAAAGGATTATTTTATGAATCAAACTTGAATGATCAGTCTTTTAAATAGGAAAAATAATTATAATTATACAATAATAAATAAAAAATATTTAAAATAATATAGAAGAAGATCAAAACTTTCTCCGATTAAAAAAATTAAGCCATCAGCACTAGTGGTTAATATTCTGGTTAGGAAAAGAGGAACAAACCAAACTTGCCCTCTCTCTCTAAAAAAAGAAAAATTACATTTTTAAAGGCCGACCCAGACATGAATAAATAATAAGTAAAAGATGAGGTAAGAGGGGAAAGAGTATGGAGTTGGGCGTTACAGTATCACACCACTAGGCTGAACACATTACCATATATCTATTGAATATTAATAGGTATATGTTTATATATTCGGCCCACCCATCCAGGAGGAGCGATGAGGCGCTTATCAGGTATATAAACCCGTGTCAAATAGGGAAGTGATGGACTCCGGGGACGTCGAGGACCCTGTAGTTAGAGCTCTGTGGGGTGTCTGTGTTTCTGAGCGCTTCAGAGCCGTCTGTCTGTCTGTCTGTCTGTCTACTGTATGTTTGTCTTCAATAAACTTTTTGCTTTTTCTCTACTAAAAGTTTGGTTTTGTTTAAAATTTGGTGAGATCTGATAAAAAACTGGCCATGACTGACAACACCAAGCGATCAAGACTTTAATTTGAATAAACATTGTTACGATTCAGCATATTATTGCATTTTTAAAGCAAACTCTGACAGTTTATTTCTTCCTCGAACTCTGTTTTTGGTGATGTTTGCATTTGTTGTTTTCCTTATGTTTTTTTTTTTTTTTTGGTTCAGTTAGAATGTGTTTCTGTTGTTTTTCTTTATATGTTTTCTGAGTTATTTGTTTTTTATGTCTGTTTGGTTATAAGTATATACAGTATCTATAACAATACCTTTGATGCAGTTGTATGTGGCCCTCTGAACAGATGCTAATGCATTGTAATGTTTAAACACTGGCAGGGTGGGCATTTTTCTTTAAAAAATAAATTAGTCTCTAAGTTTTTTTTCGCCTACCCCTGAGCAGAGAACCTACTGTAGCAGAACCCATTGTTATCTAAGAGATTATCCTAATAAACCAGGTAGCGGTCATAAGGACCTATCAGGGAAAGGGAAGGAAACTAGCAACGATGAGGTTAACAGTAAAGAATATAAAACTGTTAATAAGGCTGTGTTTAACTGTATTATTATTAATATATCTACATGTTAATAACAAGATAATGTATTACAACATAGAACAGCCGATTAACATGGTGAAGGGCTCATGTGCTCCTCCTATTACTATTCAATAAGTCACAACCTTCACTGATGATTTTTGCTTCTGTAGTGTAATATAGAGTGTAGTAAGGGATAGGAATGGATTTAATTATTGATCCCTTTGTTTCTACGCTTTAACAAAGGGAAGTCTGACCATCTGTGCTCTGTGTCCAGGAAAAACGGAACTGAAATTTATTTGACTTTTTCCTAAGTGTCTCTGTTGATCTTATTTTGGCAAATAACTTTAACTTTCTGCACTTTATGATCTGTCTGCTTTAAAGTTCCTTATTTCTTGCTCTCTGTGTGTACGGGTCGTCCTTCGGTTACACTCTTGTAGACTTTTCTACAGTTTTCTACTTGAGTAATGTTAGAAAAGGAGTATAGTTATATAAAATAAGATAAAATTAGTAAGTATTATTAAGTAGTATATTGTTAGTTTAGATATTATATTAGGTTATAATGTTACTATTAAAGTAGTTTAAAGAGTTGGTCTCTGCCTCTTGCCTGTGTATCCCTTTACTTCCCTAAACTGAGTGTCTGCGCGGCCGGTGTTTTTCTCTGATGAACAGAAGAACAGAGGACCTGCTCTTTCACAGAGGCATTCTGGGTAATAGACATTAAACCTATTTTAAACAGGACATTGGCTTACTTAGAGAACTAAATTCAATATAATTTCCCACATGACGGATCACAAGCCATCAATGTGCATACTGCCACCTAGTGTATCAGATTGTGTAGATACACCAGCATAAACACGGACAGGACAATATTAGTAATAAAAGCTGAAAGGGAAATGGGTGGGGGGGTGATTGTACTCAGGCTTTGTACTTTCCACAGTCACATACTGTAACATTCTAACCTTTGATGGGGCCGAGATGGAGAAGAAGTCATTACTTTGGAAGCCAACATGTCCTGATGAGCGTGCTCTCTAAACTTCATGTGATGAAACATTTACAGGGTCTTTAGGGATCAGACGCTATACTGCAGTGTTCTGATCAGCATCGGCTGCTTTCTTATACACGACTTTATTCAGAGCTGAAAAAACACAAACAATAAGATTATTAAGTACTTTACAAATCACAGATAATTTTTAACCATTTTAACTTGTAAGTATTTTCTACAGTATAATTACAATAGTGCATCATTATATTACTGCAGCCTGATATACTATACTGTTCTATATACACTGAATAAAAGAAAGGCTTTAATTTTGCATATTATTTGTTTCATATATTGGAGAACCCGACACCAGTCTCAAACACCAGTTTTGTCTTTCTGTATGTCTGTCCAGCCACATGTTTTTCAGTCCTTCTGTATTGTAAGTTAAATCTGATCCATAAAAGAAATTAAATGTTGAGTGGAAGTGACGTTATGAGCCGTTTTGTGCACAGTCTCTATCATATTTGTGGAAGAATAAAGGACTTTTTTCCTTGAGGTGGGCGTGACTATACACATACAGTATACACATCACTCAACAGAGCCAATCAACCAGGAAGTGAAAACAGATCCAGTGAGAGTAAGAGTGAGGGGCGGAGCACAGGGAGAAGCCTGACGTCTGTCCTGGTGGGATTAGTGAGGAATAGATATGAACACGGTGTATCAGTCATAAGATACACAGATGTGTACTGATCCACTGAAACCCCCTGGATGTAAATCTCCTTCAGGTACAGAATCCAGTGTGTTAACAGGTTTTCCTCGAGTCATGCAGTGAGACAGAGTTATTATCCTTTAACACAGTTTCAGCAGCTCAGATCACTAATAAGAGAACTGCAAGACTCTACAGTAACAGGTCTGGATAATATTACAGATAGACTTTATAACAGATGCTGCAGTAATTCCATGTAATATCTATACATTATATCTTACACTTAGTGTTTATTCATCACTTGATTTTCACTTTTTGATTTTCACTTTTTATAAAACCTGGAAGTTCATTATAAACATGAACAATACCTTTTTCTTCTTCCACACCATCAGGGTTTCTGGAACAGTTTTCTAAAAAATAATAATAATAATAATAATTAAAAAAAGAAGAAGGATATGACATTCTGTTAGTTTTCAACTTATAACAGGGAACAAGAGATTCTTTAAGTGCTGGATTATTCCATACAGTTATTAATAGAGTCAGGCTTTAATACAGTAATATTAGATCTCATGACTCTGTACAGTTACAGAATGAAGCTCCAACACCACACATACTGGAAGCTCTGAAAAAGATCTTCTGTCCAAGAACAATTTAGCACTTTTAAACCGTATGAATAGAAACAAGTGAATTCAGTTTAAAAGTGCTGATTGGATCTGATTGGCTGAGCCGTGTTCAACACCACTGTAGATTCACCAAACACAACAACTGAGTTCTGTACGAGTCACCAGCGTTATCTTTTATTATCTACTGTTCAGTGTAATTGTGGTGTTGTTTGTATTCCTTTGTATTTTAGTAAATTTGCTTGTTTTGTTTTATTTCCTCTTTTAAATGATCATTACTTACGCTGAGGACATCTTCTCATCAACAAGAGGACAATTAGGAACACTGCGACGAGAAACACGATAACTCCCGCACAACCAATGATGATGTACAGACGTGTCCTGCTGATCGGCTCGGAATCCCCTGTGGAAGGAAAGAAGGAATAAAGAAAACGGGGGGACAAAGAAAGAGAGAAAAAAATGTTACTGTCTCTTTAATCCAACACTAAATACATGTGATTATATCAATTTACATTAAAATACAGTATATATGCATCGAGTTTAATCATGTAGTGCAATGATATTCATAAGACACTCAAAGGCTAGCAAACGTTTAAAAATCACACACACGTGAGAGTCTCACAATCATAAAGCACAATCCACTTTATATTTGATATCCTTATTCCTTTTTTTCTCTCCACTTCTTTTGTTTCAATAATGATACTTATTTGTACTTTCACCACTTCTTCTTTCTCTTATTATTATTATTATTATTATTATTATTACCTTTGCTTTTTCTTTCTTTCTTTTCCAGTATTCATCACTAGTGTGTGTATTTGTTTTTTTTAAATCTATTTATTTATGTTGTTATTTTGTGACTTGATTCTGAGCTGTGTGATTCTGTGTGAGTGTATGGAGGAGCCCTCATACACACTCTGCTCCACGGCTCCTGCGTGACTGCTGCGTTTCACATAATGTTTTGTATTCTCCCTTAATCCACTGTGTTTGCCTCTGAGTGTTCTCATGAATATAAATAATAATAAATCATTGTATTGTGTATGATTAAACTCAATGCCAACTTGTGATTTTCTTTGATCTTTGTCCAATGCACTGTACTTTCAGAATCTCACTCCAAGCGTTTCTGTAAAGCTCATAGCCGTGACAGCGGTCCGAGGTCAGGGCGTGTAAAATACCTGAACTGAGAGCCCAGTGTGACAGAGCAACCAGAGTCCTCTTACACTCATTTACAGCCCCGCACTGTGCACATGAAGATTCACTAAAGACTGATTATTTAATCTTGATTAAAGATTGGCGTTTGTATAATGTATTTACTGAAAATTAATGATAAATGTTATTGAAATTTTATGGAAATTTTAAACTTTTTATTTTTATAGACTTACAATGTCTGCATATATAGAAATCTAAATCATAACACAAACATAAAATTTAATGACCTTGGCTTGAAGAACATTTTATTGACCGGAACATATTTATTATACCTTAAAGTTTAATTTAAGACCCCTGGTCTAGAATGTAGAAAATAAATCACTAAACAAAAACAATGAATTATAAAAGGAATCTAAACGTTTAACTGGTACAGTACACCAGCTATTCACAGTCGTTCCCTGAGGTCTCTACAGAAACACAACTCTGTATCTTAAACATACAGTAATTCACTTTCTGGTGAAGTGACTACATCTGATCACCAAGAGATTCATTTCTTGCTAATGTTACGTAAACTTTCGTTGGGGAATTAAATACAAATGCATGCTAAGTAGTCCATGGAAAATTAAATTCTATGAATTAAAATTATGCACAATTAAAAACAGTTAAAATTGATTTTATAAATATCATATAACTTAGATCGTTGCTAAATGCCTGGACAACACTCACCCTCTCTCCCCAGATTTGATGCGCTCTCTCCTTCTTCTTCATATCTGTAGTTGAGGACGACGCACCTGAAAGGTCCCCAGGTCGTGTCGTTGCTCCTGGAGCTCAGTTTACTGGACAGAGTGAAGAGACCGTCGTGTCCCTGTGTGATCTGCAGGGTGGAGTTTTGTGTCCAGTTTGTTTTGCTCTGATCAAACCAGTGGATGGTTCCTGCTGGGTATCCACCGCTAGTCTTACAGTACAGATCAGCAGCTCCACCGCTCTCTATCTCTGTCGGCTCTGAGGTTATGATCGGGGAGCTGTACTCGGCTAATGAAAGAAAAGATTATCATAAAAAGATCGCAGGGTCACATGATGTGAAAACAAATTGAGAAAGTAACAAAAATAATGGTGCAGTTGTGACTCTGTAGTCGTGAGATAATGAGAACCAGACGACATTTCTCTCTTACCTGTGACATTAATTGTGAATTGTACATTAACATTCCCCTGGTTGGTTCTGATGTAATATTTATATCCACCTTCATCTGAGATCGCTGTGTTATGAAGCTGTAACGATGGCAAGCTTTCAACTTTAAATCGAGAGTCTCCTGTCACTCTGTTCTCATACGGTTGAAATGTGAAACAGGGTTTAGTCTTCTCACTAAACCTGGTTAAAGCCACTGTGTTAATAACAACAGGCCCAGTTTGTGACTCGATGCTGCAGGAGATGTGAGTGATCTGACCGATGACTCCTACTGCAGGCTGGCACGTCACATTAAACAGAGCTGTTAAAGAAAAGAAGAAAAAGATTTAAACAACAAAAAAAAAAAAACTTACACAACTGATACGAGTGCAACAGATCACAAAGCTCATGGTTAGAATTGGGTCACTTTTTTTTTTATCTAAAAAATAATAAAAAACAATAATAATCCTGCTTTCCAGTTAGTACAGATCTTAAAGAAACTCTTGCCCATGGTCTTTAACTTAAATACAAATTCAAATTTTATTTGTCACATACACAGTCATACACAGTACAATATGCAGTGAAATGCTTAAATAACATCAACATGTTCATTGTTTAAATAAAATCTAAAAAATAAAATAATTAATACTCAGTTGTTAAATTAAAGTGTTATAAGAGTTATGATGATATTTTTTTCTATTTTCAGTTAATCTGCTGTGTTGATCTGGGGAGAGGGACACAAACAGAAGATCCAACATCAACTCCAGTCATCAGAAATGTGAATAAGTGTTCAAGGAAAACTTTCAACGTGATGCTCCCACCACCCTGCTTTACCGTGAGAAGGTTGTTCTTATGATGATGAACAATTATTTACTTGTTTCTAAGCGAATTTAACTCTGTTTTAACATCATCATCATATAAAGATGTGGGTCTCGCGAGGGACAGAACTGCGCAAAGATACTTTGCACAGTCACCTGGATGTATGGTTCCCAGGCAACAACACCAAAAGCACAATCAGTGCGAACACGTTGCACCTGGCAGCATGTCTATTTAATAACTCTGATACCTGCGCACTTAGTGCAATCATTAGGTAGCACTGTTAAAGGCAAAGACGCAGCCTCATTCCCTCCCGGCGTGGTTGAGTGTGGGAGAGATCAGCACGTCATCAGTCCAGCATGCACTCTCAATCTCAAAGTTAAAATACACATAAATCCTTGGTAAGGGCAAACTCCACAAGAGGATATAGAGTTTATTTTTAATTCCCAGAGCCCCGTTCGATCTCTCTTTGTTAGTTTTTTTTGGTTTTAGTTTCCTTCTGTTTCCTTCTTAGTTCACTAATTAATAATCCCATGCCACTGTATCTCCCAATGATAAGGTCTTTCTGAGCATTTCATAAGCACTCTCCATTTAACTTCTATTTCGTTGACCCCTCAGAGTAGGGCTCTTATTAATATTATTATATCTTTAAGCCAAATCAAATCGGTATCAATATATTATATATTTTAAACACCAAAACTGCAGAGTTTCCCCGGCAATAATATAAGTGTGGCAGACCGGCCATAGTTTTTATCTAATCCAGTCTAATGTACGCTCGTTTGGAAGTAATCATTATACTGTTTGGGAGTCTCTGTGTCTCTGTGTCAGCGCCTCTCTCCGTGTCTCCTCCCTGATTTAATCTAATTTGTTAATGACTGCTTAAAGAATGAAACAAATCAAACCCATGAAGAGTGTTGAGCCTGAACCGCTTATGTTCTGGTGAATGGTGAACTGAATGGGACCAAAGAAGGTGAACGTTAGCGTAGCAGCAAACGTGAGGAGCAAAGACTTTAGTCAAATGCTTTTTACTGTCACTAATACAGATAACCTGCAGTCTGACAGCGTAGCAAACCATAACACCGTGCCTGCAAACCATAAGCAATATCCTAGATTTGGACGTTTTGAGAGACATTCTGTTCATTGTCTTGTGGTCACTGAACTGTTATTGTTCTTAGTGGGTGGGGCTTTACATTTAACCTCACTGTGTCCCTCCATCAAAATCTTTACCTGAAAGTACACTAGAATATTCTCCTGCCTGTATCAGCAGTGAACATAATGGCAGTTTGGTTCGCTGCATTGTGAGAATTTAACCGTCTCATTCATTCATTAACATTTGATATAATATAAAATAATGTAACATAATATAATATAATATAATATAATATAATATAATATAATATAATATAATATAATATAATATGATATAATATAATATAATTTTTTTATTTAATTAGTTTCTTAAATAACAGTTTATTCTACCATTACAGTAATTAGTAGCTCTGGCGGTTACTAGTGTGTAATAAATGCATCATATTAATTCTCTACTTTTTAATTTAACCTGTACATGGAAATTGCTAACCAAAAGTAGTGTGTTGCACTTTATTATTATCATTATCATTATTATTTTAGCCTGTGCTGATAAAACCTTTATCATCTTTCACCACTGTGCCTGAAAAGAATCTTTAGAAGTAACATTGAGACCCATAGTGATGTACTTATGTGCACATCAATTTGAATTTGTTTTTGATTGACAGACTTGAAAAAACTTGAACTTGAACTTAAAAAAGAAGCAGTATTGTGTGGTAATTATTATTAATCAATCACTGAATGGTTATGTCAGTCAGCTGATTGATTATGGAATGATTATTAAATCCCATCACTATTAAATTGGCTTTTCCCTTTAATGATAGTGAATTAAAACTTGGTCTGTGTTCGCATAACCAGTTATAGGCTTCTCGTCTGCTGTAAGGAAGGTCATTAAAACATTAAAACATTGGACATTGTATTGATATTCATGACCATAGGAAAGAGTTCCTTGTTTTAAATGTTCTATAAGCTAAAAAAAAAAAAATCTGCTGATCCAAAAAATGTCCAGCACCTGTATTTACTAATCGTGATTTATTATTTGTGCCAAACCCGAATCATTACTGTTTATCATCTAACTTAACCCATACAATCACCTGCGGAGACAACATACAAAATTTACATAACGCACTCCATGTTTAAAAATAAAATAAATTTTTGTCCAAACATATCATTTTTTAACACAAATGTCACTCAGTGTTATTAAAACGTCTCTCCACCGTACGCGTCTCTGCCTGAAGACTGTTTTCTCGCTACTCCTCACCAGTCAGGACACCTCCGGAGATCTCCTACATTTTGATGGAGGTAGGAGTGATATCCTATTTTAGGAATAAATCGCTCTTATAGGACATAAATTGTGTCATTCTGAGACTTTTTGGCCACTTAAAGAGCGATTTGTTGCTCTGAGACGCTGAATACAGGCCCTGATCGGTAACTCCATGTAAAACCATGAGGTTTACCGTCTGTTCTGCCCCCAACAGAGACTAACACTCCACTCTAATCTCACATGAATCAGTGTTTTACATACACTATGTCTTTATACTCGTCATGTCTTTATACTCGTATACTCGTTACACAACATGTCACCTCCCACAGTTCTTCTGGAGTCTGGAGACTCTTCTAGAGACATATTTTGTAATTACAATCAATCACATTTAAATAACATCTGCAGTAATATCTCACTTACACTCAGCAGACTTTATCACACGTACAGACGACAACATCAACACACAGATCAGGAGAGTCTCTGAAGCCATGTCTCCATGCTAACGCCAGAGGAGGTACATCATGATGATCAGGTTAAAGAGACAAAAGAAGAAAAGACACATTTTATTTCCCCGAGCTCAGGGACAGAGCAGAAAGATAAGACATGACAGACCATGTGTGCTGAAATCTGTGAGTAAATATTTGTATTTTTGTAACAGAAGACCAGTAGAGAGCTGAGACTAGAGATCTTGTACAGAGGCTTCACATTTTATATTCCAGAAACACGTACAGATTGGGTGAGAAATACAGAAGAGAGGAAACAATCAGACCTTCACTGCTGTCGTATGGAGAGAAAAATCTCAGTAAAGTATCGTCTCCAGGACGGGAGGGTTTATTACTCCATTTATTACCAGCTTTCAGGGTTACAGTAGAGTTTCATCATCTTTAAACAATCGGTTATGGACATGAGGATCTGCTGGAAGTGTGTGAGAGTGTGTGTGTGGGCGGGTGTGTGGGGGGGGCGGGGGCGGGTGTGTGGGCGGGGGGCAGGGGGCGTGTGTGTGGGCGGGGGGCGGGGGTGGGTGGGTGGACCTTACAGTATGTCTAAGTTAGTCTTGGTGTTATTTGTGTCAGTGGGTCTCAGCTCCGGTCCGGGACTCCCTGCCTGCCTGCACACGTTAGTGCCTTCATGGCTCTCTGGAGCTGGTCCAACTGAATACACCCAGTGTGTTTTTCGCTTCATCTCACACGCACACAGACACACACACACACACACACATGTTAATAAAAGACTGTTCACTAGTAGATCAGTAAAATCAAGTATGTCAACCGATTGATCTGATCAGTTACTTAACATCCTTTGATTAATATAAGCATGTGGGGGTGGGGGGGGGGGGTAAGGTCATGTGGCACGGCTGATAACTGATAGAGACACTGAGATTATTATTGTGATCTACAAAACGTAATGTAAACCAACTGAGTAGCAAATAATATTATCTATAATAACTATAATAACTAATCTATAACTATTTTTGATAATAAATACAGGCTACATACACATGTTATAAATATCTTTGTAATAAGTCCAAACAGATTATAGTCGTATATTATGATGAATGAGAAACGGATATCGGAATAAATCATCGTGATTGAAGGTGTAAAACCAATTGAAACAACGTGAAAAGCAGTAACTCCACCCCCCCCCCACCCCCCATCCACACCCCCATTTACACACCCCCAAACCCCTCCCTTATTTTGGTGTCCCAGTGTTTTCAACCCTAGTGTATTCATTTGGACCAGTTCCAGAACCAGAACTCACAGATCCACAAACAGGAACTGAGTATCAGTGTGTGAGCTGAGTCCGAAAGAGCCGGTCAGAGTCTATACACGGGTCAGAACCTCACATGGACTGGATAATAAGTCTATTATTATTATTATTATTATTATTATTATTACAGACACTGATGCAGGTAGTTTATGAATCAGGTGTTTAACATTTATAATGTTTGTAAAAAGGTGAATCCAAATGTAACCTCGTGTCAAACTAACATTTATTTTAGTATAGAAGAGATTTATTTTCATTTATCAGATTTATTTGTTATGAATTATTTTTGCTAAAATCTGTAATAAACTGCTATAACAGTCATGTGTGCTCCATCTTCCATGTTACAGCATGTTATAATTCTTCTGATCTCAGTGTCAGGCTGTAAACTCTGGTGTACATCAGTTAATTCTGTCCAGAAGAACAAAACAAACGTCTGGTATTTGTGGAAAACATCTCCAGAACTTCACAACTGGTCCAACAGACCCAAAGTAAATCATAACCTTCTGAGACTCCACTGCTGTGTACATTATAATCTCCACGGAGTCTTTCTCTTTATTCATAGCTGATAAACATCATGTCACCATGACAAAGGAATTATAAACTATATGAGAATAAAACGAGTATAAATATAAAGAGGATAAAAGACAAATCACTTACACACACCTTTAGTAAAACTGATAGTAATTATCACATCCTTCTTGCCTGAAGTCCTTGTTGTAGTTCAATAATTTTATAAATTAAATCAGATCATATTAGAAACAAAAGAAGAAGCAACACAATAATGATGAACTTACAGAGTAATCTCGCCCTCCTCTGTGTTCTGAGTCCTCCAGCTGCAGACTGAACTAAACTAAACACCCCCCTGTAGAACTTCACCAGGTTATTATTCAGTTTCGGATTTGAAGGCGGGTCTGGCGCCGCCTACTGGACACAATCACACAGCTAAGTCTGGATTTAATTCGATTTTGTCACCAACAGTAGAAGAGACAGGATGTTACATAAACCATTTTTTACAACTAAGAAAAGAGAAGCAATTAAACATAACATTAATCTTCATCATGAATATAATAAATAAATCCAGCTAGAAAAGAACCCATAGATAAAGAGTTACGAGGTTCATTACGTAACGAATCGGTATTTAATTTGGGACTAAAGGTTCAGGATCAGTTCAGAAATGAAGCGCAGGTTATTAGAACCCCACAGAAATCATCTACTTATTGATGTAATTATTGATGTCCACTAGAGAGCAGCACTGATACCCATTTCTCTTTCTCTATCACACACACACACACACACTTCTTCACACATGCTGGAACATTATAGGAAAAGTCATTATGAGCTGATGTTAATCTATACTGATTGTGTACCAGTTTCCAGTTGTCCATGTCCATCTGTATGAGGTCACCACTTCCTGTCCTCGTGACCTGAAACCCTGCTCTGGTTCGTCTCTGCTTTCACTTTGTGTCTTTAATCCCTGTGTGTTTAAACGCTGTGTGTTTCTGTGAAGTTGTGTGTGTTTATTTGCAGTTATATAATATATTATAATTATAATTATATATATATAAATGTTTTTCGTGAAATAAATCCACACAGTTCAAAGCCACTCAGGGTTACCATGGTTACTGTGACACATGGTTACGGCACGTTTATTAATCACTCATATTTACAATAAAAACAACAACACAAAAACACAACTATAAAAGATATGTAAAAAAGGGTAAAACAGGAATAAGAGTGAAATACACACCTGATTATTGCAAACTGTAATGTGATTAACTTCTGCTACAGAATAACATCCTATAAAGTGAAGTTCAAGTGCAAGTAAAAGTTTAAAAGGAAGTAAAACCAGACTATATTTGTATCCAGTGCTTTCAGTGTTTATGAGCACATTGTTATCCAGCCGTTAGTGGAGGACTTTGGATTTTCCCAAATATGAACTCATGAATCAGGATTCCTTTACTCCAGGAATTTGATTATTTTTGGGAGGGATAACGACGCCTGGGATCTTCCGAATGTCCTGAACAGATTTGGTTCAGAGCCCTGAGGAACGTCTGAGGTCCACATGACCATGACCATGACTGCACATTACACCTCCCAAAGTTAGACATTACAGTGAAGGTCTCCATGTAGGAGTGTTTATTCAATCAGAGCTTTTGGACGTCACTGCACTCCTTAAAGCACTGCTTTATAAACCATGACCATCATTTTTTTCATCTATATTTTTCACATAAAATCTGCACATGTTAAACTGTTAACATAAAAAAATAATTGATTTTACTTTTGTATTAATAGTTGATGTTTTTACTGGATTAATTATTAGATATTCACACATTATATTTATTGTACATGCACAATTTTGCACTTGTGAATGGATTTGTAAAAAAGTATTTTTGTATATATTTTGTATTATTATATTTATTATATTTATGTCACTTATTAATAATTATATATAATCATATCATAGTGGTCACAATGTTTCGAGACATATGTGGCTGTCTTTAATTAAAACATTTCAGCCGAATGATGTCTCGTCTCCTGATGTTGTTCTGGACAGACCCACGGCCATAAACGCTCCACATGATCCAAAGCGGTAAAAGGTGCGAGAGGGACGGGAACCGAGTCCTCTTTCAAATGAACACACAAACACAAACCACTTAAAGAGTCCGGTTTGTGGGAAAAAACAACCCTATCCCCTTTCGGTCCAGCAGGGAGTCTAAGCCACTGTAGGTCTAGTTCACAATGTTACTGACACACCTGAAGTGATTGATTCACATTATAATTTTTCAGTCTTTGTGACGTTCAGATTTACAGTTGCTCTTGTTTCTGTAAGATCTCGATGTTCTTGTTCCTGCAGTTTTGGCATCGGTATTAAACTTTGCCCGTTGTGGCATTTTATGGTTATTATGACCTTTTGAATAGCGCTGTAGGGTGTGCTTGATTACGACTGAGATAAAACTCGGTGAGCCCCGGTACTGGAGGCACATCACTGATCCCGAGCCTGGGAGTCGGGGCGGAGGATTTTAAAGGAATAAGGCATTAGTCAATCATTTATCAGTTTTACATTATACCTGTTTGGAGTTCCATTTAGGGCTGTGAAACCCTGTTGTAACAAGTTAATTCTCATTATTTATTAACACAGCAGTGTGTCATGGGATTGTAATCACATTCGCGAACGAAAGCAGAGAAGTACAGTCCTCAGGTGTCTCGTGTTACGACATGTCAGACGCTGCTCAAGGAAACCTTTGATGACCACAGAGATCTAAAGTCCGTCGTCTGTAGTTCGAATCAGCTCGAGCACTTGTGTAGGACAACACGGGCCCTCAGGATCAGGACAGAACCTCAGACTCTGAGACCTGAGACCAGCTCAGAACATCCTGGCTGAACTTTCACTAAAGTGTGTTATTTAGTTACTACACTAAGAGGAAGGGCAGGTGGAAAAACACCACTGGATTATTATATACTGTTATATAAAGGAAGGGATAGTGATGAATTCTGTACA
This sequence comes from Clarias gariepinus, assembly GCF_024256425.1. Lineage (NCBI taxonomy): Eukaryota > Metazoa > Chordata > Actinopteri > Siluriformes > Clariidae > Clarias > Clarias gariepinus. The sequence continues at coordinate 40,343,917 of NC_071105.1, forward strand.
TACAGACATGCTGGACGGGACAAATAGAGTGACAGACAAATTATACAACAGCTATTTGGGTTTAAATGAACTTTCATTCTTCTCAGTATTTAGAGTGTTTGGGGATTTGGTTTGTTTTGTCTTTAAGATCGCATCTCTCAGGTACTTTCCACAGTCTCCACACCCTGTCCTTTAGTTTCACATTTATAATCACACTCAGGGTCACATGACACTCAATGCTAACTCGCTTGGTGACCCAGTAATGGGGAAAGAATTGTTTTTACAGGAAGTCGACATGTCTTGATAACCAAGTTTTGTAAACATTCCGTCATGGGGATAAAAGTTTACAGGCCGTTACGAATCAGATGCTACACTTCGATTTTCTCCTCAACATCGTCTGCTTTCTTATAGACCGGCTCGTTCAGGGCTGAAAAACAAACAAAAAAAACAGAATAAAAACATTACAGACTGTAGTGCATTACTACTTTTATTCTGTAACTATATTCAACAGTAGTACATGCAATAATAATTCAGTACACAATAAATATAATATATAATGCAAGTAAAAGTGCTTCATTATTTTTTTATATTATCTGCATATTATTAGTATAGAGTATAACTAATTCATAAAAATAACTAATATTACTGGGGCATATTATAGAGGAATTGTAATATTTCTATAGTATATTAATATTACTATAATTTAATATATACTGATATTAACCCTAATATTACTGTTATTATTAATATTATTATCATATATAGTTGAAGTAAGATTAGGATTAGTACTGTATAGTGTTAGTAGATATTAATATTAATGCTACTATATAATATGAAAAAAATTAAAGAATTTTCCTTTTTTTGTTTTCTTTTCTTTTCTAAAAAAAAAAAATTCTTTAATTTTTTGTGAAGCTGCTTTGAGACATTGACCATTGTTAAAAGCGCTATATAAATAAAAGTGAATTGAATATAATGTCCATTAATTGTATTATATTATATTATATTATATTATATTATATTATATTATATTATATTATATTATATTATATTATATTATATTATATACAATCTTCTATCATAATAAAACTAATGTAAGCACTGGGTTTAGTGACTGTTAGTAGCACTATGTGAAATGTGTAGTCTAATTTTATAATGTATATAATTATAATTCAATTTAAATAGACATGATGTTCCATTTCTTTTTATAATCTCAAGAGGGAACTAAGGACTTTCCCCTGAACAGTCTCACGTATGACCCCCTGATTCAGGCATGTTAAGCTCACAGGGTCTCTAGTCTCGTCTCAAGATACACAATGATGTAACTCTCAGCAAAACTATTGGCACTGCAGCAAATATTAACCCCTGTAATTGTAAACAGGCTAACTTGCATGACACACACACACACACACACTAGTACACTAACTAGCAATATAAGTAACCCACTAATACACTAACTGGGCAGCTGGCGTGATAGTTGGCAGCGCAGCCCTGACACAGTGTTATTCCTCTTTTATAACCCATGTTTACTTAGATCTTAGATACTTGTATCGTTTTAATGGAATGTAAGTTTTGTCTGTTGCAAATTGTTGCCAACTGTGTGTGTGTGTGTGTGTGTGTGTGTGTGTGTGTGTGTGTGTGTGTGTGTGTGTGTGTGTGTGTGTGTGTGAAGCACTGTCAGAGATGCTTCCTCACAGTAGTGTGACAGCAGGACAATAAACAATACCTTGTTCCTGCTCGGGGTCAGTTGGCTCTCCGGCACGATCACCTGAAAAAAATAACAGAAGGATATGACGCTTCTGATGCAGATGCTGTGTGTAAACTTTAATAGGGTCCAATACGTGCTGTTGGACTAGGTGGTGGTTGTAAAAAATTCCCAAAGGAAGCAAATGGGAATTTCATGAAATGGAAAGTCCAGGAATAAAAAAAAAGCAAACTGAAAGAAAAGAAACAGTGTTCTAGCTAATGATGTCATTTTAAATAAACTGTTTCCAAACCCAGGGTTCAGCTATTCAGAGGCGATTAGAGGCAGAGGGAGGAATGTTACAGAACACAACTTTCCCATGTGTTATTAGTTTTTATGCCCTGACTGTGTAGAGGAACAGAAGAAGGCTCCAGCACCAGCGATACACCACACACACACACACACACACACCCCTAGACGTATGTACGGATCACCTACTGAGAATAGGGACACCCGAAGCTCTTCTCATGTCTGTGAAAACACACATTATTATTCTTAATTATTAGACGCCTGTCAGGGTGGAACTCCTCGACCTGAATACTTCAGTGAACAGAGGAACAAGTCTGGACTCGTCTAGTGATTTTGATGGAAAGAATGATATCAGGTTCATCACAGTGATGTTGTGTAAAACCGGACTCAGGTTGCATCACTGCTGTTGTTTCTGTGATAATGAATAAACCTGGTTATTGTTCTAACACACCCCCTGTTGTTAATACCATTGTTGCGGTGATAAAGAACAAACGGATAACCAAGAACGAGTGGAAAATTCTCATAGAAGAGGAATGATAAATAAGTTCTTTCTTTAAAAAAAAAATAAAATAAATTACCTTTGATTAAAGTGATTAAATGTTAACAGTAAAACTATCATAAATTTATTCTAACTAATATTATAACTGATCTATTATAACAGACTCTTTATAAAATATAATAACAAACGTGATAATAATTAGACTTTTTTGAGCAGAGTGTGCATGTTTTAACAGTTTATTAAGTTGATCATCCATCGTAGCAGAAATCACTTCAGCAGAAAAAGTCTCGAATTTTAAATAGAATTTTAAACTGTAGTAGATGTTCTGTAGATTTCTGCTGGTGATGTGACTCTATTTTTAACACTTTTTTGAGTTGTATAGACTTATGCTTGAATTCTTAGCTTTATCCTGTCGCCAAATCACGTTTATCTCCACCATCATTGAGTTCATGGACTATTTACTGTTTAGCCATGAGAGCTGTGTGATAACCTACTGCACTGCACCGTGCACGAGGAAACACAATGTTATCACGGTTAAGAAGCTTTTATTACATTCTAAGTCGTTCCTAAAAACAGCATCAGCTCGTGATAAAATCATTGTAACACATGCCGTCTCATGGTTTTATCACAACTTTGATGTAGACAACAACTTGTTTATCACCAATCAGAAACCTCAACCAGTCACCAAACAAGTTCAGGCAAGCTCATTGTTTAACGCCAGATCAGAAGTTCATGTGAATCTCCGCTTTCACTGACAACCAAACACACCAAACTGCCAACAAAAGAAAAGAGGGCGTGTGTAAAGCATTCTCATCTCTGCCTGCCAAAGGCTGGAGGTCAGGTTCTGATTAGAGATTAAACCCATGATGTAAACACTCAGTTCCTCTTGCACGCCACTTTGTTGCTCTTGGATCGCCTTTAAAAACACCTCTGTGTGGACTGTGGACTGTTCAAACATCTATAAAAAAGTATCCAGCCTTCATCCTGTGTTCATCTCTCTGTTGTTCGTTCTCTCTTTCCTTTCATTTCCAATCATTGATTTTGATGGAACAGGATGAGATTTATAAAGACTTCACCTCGAGTATAACTGGACACTGAGCAGTGTGTCATGCCAACATCTGCTAAAAGTTTGGAGAGCTCCTTAGACAGACGGCAGTTTCTCAGATCAATTCGCATCTAATTAAACATTCGTCTGTGCTTCAGGTCATCACTCCCGTCTTCAACTGGACGTTCCAGCTTTCATTGTTTCAGTCTCAGTCTTTGCATGAGGAACGTGGTCACTCTGGTGCTCAGTCATTTCTACAGTATATACAGATCTTACAAACGCTATAATCACTCTTTCTCTCTCTTAATCTGTTCAATAAACCCTACAGTAGAGTATTTACTTTTACTGAGCACGGGGCAGCCTGATTCCTGCCCCAATGAGCTTCTATTAGCATTTATATTAGCATGTAATTTACATTATAAAACTAAATGGGCAGAACTTTTACACAACCTGCTGAAAGACACGCACGCAAATCAACAGAATATCGGCTTAAATCTGTCAGACTGCCATCATCACACACTCAGGACTGAGATTTTAACAGAGTTTAATATGTAAGGAGGCGTTAATAACAACTTAAAGAAGATTAATATTAGAGGGATGATTAGTCACCCAGAGTCTCATCCTCCCCTCGAAGGGGATTTAAATAAATGGAAGTAAAATAAAAAAGTCATGGAATTAAAAGTGTGTGGCTCTAAATGTTCGACATGTTAGCGCTTGTTTCATTGTGGGGCGAGCGGGAGGTTTAGGTCTAACCTCGACATGCACAAACACGAATTCAGCATTAAAACAGATGGGAACAAAAAAAACTAATACAGAAGTTTGCTGTTCTGGTGTTTTAACATTTCCTTTTCTCACTTACTAGTTCCCGAATTCCACATCTTTACAGCTTGTTTAACTGTTTACTCGCCCATTATACTGACTATTACTGTATACTGCATTATAATTAATTAGGTATTGTTTACATTATTACTGATTACATAGTTTTATATTGTTTATTATATACTTTATTAATTTGATCTTTAGACTTTATGTTTGTTTAATTTTCAGCGTATCCTGGTTTTATTATTCATGAACATTTAATGATTTACCTCTATTATGTAGATAAATTTGTGTTATTTTCCTTTTATTAATGAATTACTTACGCTGGCTACGTCGCCTCCTGAACAACAGAACAATCAGGAGGCCGGCGATGAGAGACCCGATAACTATCACACCAGCAATGATGGGCTTCGTCGTGCTGTCAGGAAGTGTGGGACCACTTGGGCCAACTTAGGAAGAGAGAGAGAGAGAGAGAGAGAGAGAGAGAGAGAGATTGGCCTTTTGGTCAATATATTAAAACAGAATGACTTGCTATTTACACACACTGAAAAGCAAAAATCACAGTATGATAGAATTCTTTACTTTGCTGATTAGCTGTGATAGAATATAGCATCGTCTCTGACATTAGGTCAATTATTTATGTAGAACAAGACAACACTTACCCTTTATCTTTAGAGTTGATGCGCTCTCTCCTTCTCCTTTGTATCTGTAGTTGAGGACGACGCACCTGAAAGGTGTCCAGGTCGTGTCGATGCTCTTGAAGCTCAGTTTGCTGAACAGAGTGAAGAGACCGTCGTGTCCCTGTGTGATCTGCAGTCCAGAGTTTTTTGTCCAGTTTGTGTTGCTCTGACCAAACCAGTGGATGGTTCCTGCTGGGTATCCACCGCTAGCATTACAGTACAGATCAGCAGCTCCACCGCTCTCTATCACTGTCGGCTCAAAGGTTATGACCGGGGAGCTGTACTTGGCTAAAGGAAAAAAAGATTTAGATTAAAAGGTCACAGGGTCACATGATATTTATAGAAAGTGTCAGAAATAATGGTGCAGTTGTGACTCTGTAGTCGTGAGATAATGAGAACCAGACGACATTTCTCTCTTACCTGTGACATTAATTGTGAATTGTACATTAACATTCCCCTGGTTGGTCCTGATGTAATATTTATATCCACCTTCATCTGAGATCGCTGTGTTATGAAGCTGTAACGATGGCAAGCTTTCAACTTTAAATCGAGAGTCTCCTGTCACTCTGTTCTCATACGGTTGAAATGTGAAACAGGGTTTAATCTCACTAAACCTGGTTAAAACCACTGTGTTAATAACAACAGGCCCAGTTTGTGACTCGATGCTGCAGGAGATGTGAGTGATCTGACCGATGACTCCTACTGCAGGCTGGCACTTCACATTAAACAGAGCTGTTAAAGAAAGACGAAACAAATGTAATAAATAAAGATAAACACACCAAAAACATATCAAACATGGTGAAAGGACGGCAGTTCACCAGAGAAACGACCCAGAGGCCGAGGGTAACTCTCTACATGATGCTCCCACCACCACGCTTCACAGTGTGTAATGAGCTGTGTCTGGGGAAAATGATATCTGACCACAGAGCTAATCTCCAGACATTTGCTTCGTCTCCATCATGTGATATTATACATATTTTCTCAGTATTATTATTATCTTTTTGCATCTCTTCCAAAAGGTCTCACTGTAGTGAGTGTCCAGGCTGTGAACACCTTCTCCATCTGAGCTGTGGATCTCTCAAGGTTCTTCAGAGTTCTTCTTCTCCTCTTGAATGTTTCTCTGTCTAATCACTAATCACTAAATATTAAACTAACCCCCTCTACATGTGATCCTAATGCAGTCTGAATAGAGCTTCATCACTTGTTTAGTCTTTAGATTTATTTCATATTTTCTTCATGGCTTGTTAACCTTTAAAGCCACTCAAACCCCTAAAGTCTGAACACTTAACCTCAACACATTACTCAGGGCCTTTTATATTATCTGTGATGTTTTAATGCTCGCTTAAATGAAACTCTGCTCTCTGTTCAGTAAAGTTATTTTCTGGATTTACAACAAATCAGAATAAATCCCACTTACACTCAGCTGCCTGTCCGACCGGCACGGACGAGAGCATCAGGGTGAGGACCAGGAGAGTCGCTGTAGCCATGTCTCTGCTTCTGTTTCTGTAGAAAAAGGGGAAATGACATCAACGTGATCAGGATGAGGAACAGAAAGGGGAAGAGGAGTGTGTGTGTGTGTGTGTGTGTGCGTGCGTGTGTGTGTGTGTGTGTGTGTTCTCGCCCTGAGCTCAGGGACGGAGCAGAGAGCTCTACTGGTCATGACCATCACGTGTGTGGTGTTGAACTTTGTGCTTTAGATTTCACAACACAGCCTCAGTATCCAAAATGAAACTCTACATTCTCTCTCTCTTTCTCTCTCTCTCTCTCTCTTTCTTTTTTTCTTGAAGAGTGCAGAAGGTCAGTGATGTTTGTCTTTCTGTCATAAACGCCCACATTGTGGCTACAGCTGTGAAATCCCGGGAGCTTATTTTCACGTGATTGCATCAGGATAGACGTGAGTAAGTCTCCTGGGCCACATCTGTCTCAGATCTCAGTGCCACATCTGTTTCACTGTCGCACCAACACGCTGGAAATTCCTGGAAACTCCGACCTGCCCAGGCGTCTACACGATCTCTCTGTCTGTTTGTTCACTTCACACTGAGGAGTCTGTAGAGAGGAAATGTGCTTCTCTTCCTCTTTCTTTTTCCACAACTTTTCCTTTCATTTATAACTCAGTTGTCTTTCGGATCTGTTTCTCATCAACACACACTGACTCACTGCCGAAGACTCTAAATTTAAACTGAGGATCTGACGTTTCTTTCTTTATTTTCCCCTCTCACTTCTCTCTTCTATTCCAAAAACCCCTTTCATCTACACCTTTAACAAAACTCATATCTCATTGATTTATTCTTTTTTATTTATTTATTTATTTATTTATTTTTGTTTGTTTGTTTGTTTGTTTGTTTGTTTATCTATGCTTTTTTATTTTGCCATATTTTCTTTCCTTTTTGTTTTTCCTTCCTATCTCTATCCTTCTTCTGGTTCTTTATTTTATTAACTTCATTTATTTTCTCTTTTTTTACATTCTGTTTTCTTCTGCACTTCTTTATATCATTCTTTCTTTCTTCATTTCTTTTATGTTTCTTTGAACTTTTATATCTTTTATTTCTTTACCACAATTGTCCTCCCCTTTTTTTCTTGTGTCTATCCTTTTAAAGTTTTTTTCCCTTTAATGTATTTTTACTTTTTCTTTTTTTAATAATTTCTTTCCTTTTTTCTTTCTTTCTTTTCTTCTTCCTTTTTCTCAGTTTTTTATCTTCACTATGTTTAATTTACTCCATGTTTGTCCTTTACTTTCTTTCATGATGAAGGTGATGGAAATGCTTTAAGTGAAGAAGATGATGGAGGTGATGAATGTTGAGGAGGTAAAGGAGGTGCTGGAGGTAAAGGAGAGGAACAGAATACTGTAGGAGTGAATATTCAGACAGGAGTGTGGGATGAAGGTCTGTGAGGAGGAGTTTCTGTGCTTGAGGCTCTGATGAAGTTCTGCTCTGCCATCTGCTCCACATTATAACTCAGTCCAGTCTAATCACAGGGTCTCACATCTGACTCTCACAGTGCAGAGAACAAGCACATACCAGGAGATTCAGACTCGATTAAACATCTCCAGACCTGTAAAGCCCTAAACTCTTTTAATCCACACTGCCTTTACTTTAACACACACCCGAGGGCTCCGCCCGTCTCGCCCTCTCCCCCATCACCCCCCCTTCCCCCTCCCCTCTCTGCCATATGGACAAAGTAAAGAAGAAGAAGACTGCAGCGTGTCCACTTCCTGGAGCAGAAGAGAGACCTGATCTCATCACCGGTGTGAGCGGTTTTCTTCCTGGAGAGACTTCGTACGTGACAGAGATCTAATCAGACTTTTACAATACATTATTATCATTACTGCACTCATCCAGCTCAGGGCACAGAGGAGAGATAACAGAGACCGGTTATTGCTCAAGACTCAAAAGTTGCACAATCAGCTCTCTGAACCGTCTGAGCTGTAAAATCCTACTCATTATTTCTGTGTTTCGTGCCAAACTCGCCGTGTGGTGGACCTCCAGCAGCACCACAACCAGAAGATAAACATTACTGTTAGACCAGTTACGACGAGACGAGATTAAGGACATGTGATTAGAGACAGGACGGATCTGACTGAGTGAGTGCACGGACAATAAGTGCTCTTTTGTGGGTGAATAAAATGTTGGATCAGATATCAGATAAACCATCAGATACTGGAGCCTGGGGTGGGTAAAGAACCTGGAACTGAAAATGTTTACATAAAGAAGACACCTGTTTTTTTCTGTTAGAATAGTTTTTATTATAATTATTCTTTACACTATTTACAGTTGGCCAAATCATTGTGTCGGTGCTGAAAAGTGTCTCACCTACGTGAAAAAGTGTATTTTCGGATATGATACTGATATCAGGGTCAGGGGTAGCTCAGTGGTTAAGGCATTGGACTACGGTTCAGAAGATCCCAGGTTCAAACCCCACAACCACCATGTTGTCCCTGTTGGGCCCTTGAGCGCGGCCCTTAACCCTCCACTGCTCAGATGTGTAATGAGATAAAAATGTAAGTCTCTCTGGATAAGAGCGTCTGCCAAATGCCTAAATGTAAATAATATAACACTATTTCATAACACTTAACGCTTCTCATCTCGCCATGCTTTTTTATTTGCTTGTAAATATGCATACACATTTATATATATAAACACATTTGCTAAATACAATTTCATGCCCTTTCATGTCTGTAGTGTCTGTAACTTTTTGAGTTTGAATCTTTCAATGATCTTAACTACCATTCGGATGAAACTTGGCCCATGTAGATTTTACATGAATAGACATAAACCTGATATAAAAAGTCTATTATTCTAAAATAGCAAATTGTTAAGATATTTTGATTCATACACATTCAAATTCTATACAAACTTAAATAATTCTTTTGATTGTGTAAAGCTGCTTTAGGACAATGACAATTGTTAAAAGCGCTATACAAATAAAATTGAATTGAATTGAATTGAATATTGCTCCATGAATTTGACAAGGTTACAGACACTACAGATGCTTTTGCTTTTTACGCTTTTACCAAAATCTAAGCACTGAGGTCACCCTGGGATTTTAATGGTATTTGTGTTAACAATAATTATTAGGCAGATTACAAAAAGCTATTGTAAGTATATAAACTATAGTTTTCTATGTTTTATGGCCACGTAACATAAGGTGTGTTTATAATTCGGAGCATTTAAACATAAACTCTGTTGTTAGTCATTTGGGGGAAAATCCTTTACATTTGTACAGAATGTCTTAAGCAACAATTTGTACAAACGTTCTGCTTCTGGACGCTTACAGCAATTCTGGTTTCAATTCTTATAAAGAAAGATGAATAATGTTAGAAGTTCCTGAAGTTAGCTACTTAAAGACGCATTTTTAGGGAAGTGAGGTCAGTCAGAAGGAGCTTCTTCGGCCCCAGACATTTTCTGCATTACTGTATATGTATAACATATATAAATAAATAAATAAATAAATAAATAAAATCAGCACCAGTACTGTGTTGTGGTCGACGGTAAACGATATAAATCTGATGAGGAGCTGCAGCACGGACGCCACACAGGCTTTATCGCTCGGACTTTGTATTCTCCACTCACTTGACATTTTCTAATTTCATTTCTTATCTTTTAATCAATGTTTGGATTTTGTGACTCACTTTATTAACTGAAGCTGCTCTGAGTTTTATTCGAGAGATGCAACACAGCTCGCAGCTTCCCGTGTTTTACATTAATGGTAATGCATGCAAATAAAAAAAATCCCCAAAAGAGACAAATAAAAAGAGTTAACCCCTATTAAATAACTTGAATGTTTTTTTACCGCATGATCACATGATCAGGGACACGGATCCAGTTTTACCAGCTACCCACCAACCACCAACACACATAAACAGTTTTCCATAAATATCCTTGTAATGACATTCCATGAGTCCATGCACTTAATATCCTACAAATACACACACACACACACACACATACACACACACACAGTCTTTACTGGTTCCTAAAAAAAGACGCTCATGCATGGTTTGATGGTATGAATCAGGCCCTAAAGTGTGTAAGACCAGCAGTCTGCAGTTTGTTCTGTACATGAAGGAACGGAGAGAAGAGATGAAAGCAGCTCAGATTATTCAGCTGAAACAGAAGGTAAATAGGCAACAGATAGGATGATGTCATCACTCAGGTCCATCTAAACAGCAGGAATTAGGATTATGGAGGGAAAGATCTGAGCAACAACAAGACAAGAGTCACATCGACTGGAATAAATCTGCGTGCATGTGTGTGTGTGTGTGTGTGTGTGTGTGTGTGTGAATAGGACAGAGAGAGAGTAAGAGGGACTTACAGAATAATTGTAGACAGTAGCTCCCGTCTCCGGCCTGGCTTTTCTGCGGTGTGTGAGTGTGTGTGAGTGTGTGAACGAGCATGTGGCTTCTATAAGCAGTTGGAGTGGAATAACTACTTTTGGTTTCAGTATGAGTGTGTGTGTGTGTGTGGAGATCAGACTGAATTGCTACAGCAAATGAAGCCACACCCACATTCCCCAAGGCCACGCCCACTCAGCATTGGTCTTTCACTTCATGTCTGACCGGTTGGAGTCATTACATTTCTTTCTTTTATTATTATTATTATTATTATTATTACTATTATTATTATTATTATTATTATTATTGTGACTGAAGCGCAGGTGGATGGCGGTGAGGAGAGTCTCTTAATTAAACTGGATTAAGGTGAATAATAACTGGGATTATAATGAGACTGGTAGAGAAAGTGTTATATAAGCTCTGGGGGAAAACAGGATCTATTTATAGTTCTTACACAATAAGCAGTATATTTATTTTTAAATACACCCTTCCATGCTGACACTAAACCAACTGAATAAAGTGAATAACACTATATCAGGTTATTAATACATCACTTGTCAGGGGCGGGGTTTATTGATAAGGTGAAGTGAATAAAATTGATTATATCACCTGATAGGGGGCGGGGTTTATTGCCAAATGAATTGAATAACACTGATTGTATCAATTTCATTCACTTCTACTCATTTATTTGTTTATTAGGCAGCGAAGGAACAGTCGGTTCTCGGAGACGATGTGTTGGAAGCGTAAGGAATGTAAGGATCTGAACAATTGGAGTGTCTAGACGACTGGGTCTCTTGTGGGATGTTGGTGGTCTGCAGGGGTCAGGGCCTGCGAACAGAGCAGAGAGACAGAAGAAGCGGTGAAGCGGTGATAGGGTCAGGGGTCAGGGGTCACAGAATGCACATGGGGAGTCCAGGTTGGTCTGTGTAGTCCAGTCCAACTGAAGAGCTGCTGTAGATCAAACTGCTAATAATGTGAACCCTGCACCAGGCCATGCCATGTCCTCCACCAAGAGCTCCTATTGTGGGCACCTGGACCATGAAGCAATAGCAGACGATTGCCAGGTCTGATGAATCATGTTTATTTTCTACATGGGGGTGTGTGTTGTTTCTGTAGGTAGGAGATGGAACCGGGACACACTATGGAAAGAAGTGAGGTTCTCTGGGCAACGTTCCGCTGGGAAACCCTTACAATACTGCATAACCTGCAGGACAAAAAGTATCTGCTGCTGACATCATGGTGCCACATATCACACACACACACACACACAAAAACACACACGCACACACACCTGCAGAGGCCCTAGAGGAACAAGACAATATGAGGCCGGTAGTTTTAATGTTATGGCTGATCAGAAACTAGCATGATGTAATAATACTCCACCTCCTTATTCATCATCATCATCGTCATCATCATCATCGCCATCCTCATCACTAAATGCCATCCCATTCTCACAGTCCTGCAGTGAGAGTGCTTCATACTGCTTTCAGTTCCGTAGAATAAAGACGTGTTCATCTCACACAATAACATGTTATTACACAACATTCTAGCGTTCACGTCTGTAAGTATTTGGACAGGGAGACAGTGTTCCTCTGTGCACCAGCACAATGGATTAGAAGAGCCTGAAGTATTGACTCCCGAGGGCGTTAACACACATGACACTTTAACCGTTTACAGCCGTTCATTTTATTGATTTTGGTTTTATTGCTTTCATCCAGCTGCTTTACTATAAACATTGACTGATGTCCAGGAAGGTTTGATTTCGGCTCCTTATGTTCAATTTGTGTAAATCACACTGGGAAGGACTTTATGCATCTTTAATTCAACAGTCTATTGGCGCTTCTCCCAAAAACGTAGGGTCGTGGCCCAAAACAGACCTCTTTTTATTGGTTTGCTGCCCAAAAGGGAAAAATGTGACTGAATTCATTTGCCCTGAAAGCAGCACTGGTGTTCTGTTGGTGTATGGTGTATGGTTGTCACTCCCTGCTCTACATGCCAGAGCGAGGAATCAAACCTCCGGTCCACTGAGTGACGACAGCAGGTTACAGCGTTTATATTTTCATTAAAGAGAAAACATAAAGAAGAGTTCATGAACTTTGCTCCCTTAAAGCCTTTGAAATGTGGAAGAGACGTCTCAGTGCGGTTATGTGGGGGGGGGGGGGGGGGGGGGGGGGGGTTGGTAATAAAAGCTTAAAAATTAACAAAATGGTCACCAGTGTTTAGGGAAGTGTGAGTGTGATTTTAGTGATCCTCTCTCTTCCCCACCATTAGACTGTTTACATGGACTGGAGATAACATGGTGTGTTTTTGGCTCTAACTCTGGTTCTTAGGGAGAGACCTCTTTATCATTTGGTCTTAAATGAAAACAAGACCAAATGTGGGAGCCCTGGTAAACTGAGCCACCACGCCTCTGAGTCCAGCGCTGGATGGATCAGGAGAGGAATGTATCATACACACACACACACACACACACACACACACAGTCCAACTTAAGGGGCATCAGGAGAGGAATGTATCATACACACACACATACACACACACACACACACACACACACACACACACACAGTCCAACTTAAGGGGCATCAGGAGAGGAATGTATCTCATACACACACACACACACACACACATTCTCCTTTGCTCCCTTTGCTTCTTTCCATCTCTCTCACTCCATCCGTCTCTCACCCTCCCTCAGTCTCTATCTGTCTCTCTGTCTCTCACCAGTCTCATGTCCCTCGTTCCCTCTGCCTGTCCCTCCTCCTCCCTCAGTCTCACCTCTCTGTCCCTCCCTGTCTACTGTATGTCTTAGACTGAAGTACAGAAGAAAGAAGATGAAGAAGACAAACTGTGGAACTTCAAACTGTGGAATCAAATTGATTGCTCTAACACACAGGAAACAGAGAGAGAGAGAGAGAAAGTGTGTGTGTGTGTGTGTGTGTGTGTGTGTGTGTGTACAGAATTGGTATCTGTGACCTTCACTGTCATTTACATGTTTGCAAATTCACAAAATCACACAAGCGAGTTTTAGGGAAAAACATAGATTACGCACACACACACACACACACACACACACACACACACACACACACACACACAGACACACAGATGGATGTATCTCTGTAACAGTGTGGTGTGTGAGGGTATAGCGGTCAGGCTGATCTCTCTGCGGTTCTCCGACACTGGAAACACTGCAGCTTTAAAACTCTTTGCCACTTTTCCTTTGAGAGAGTTTGAACACATTTAACGTGAGTTTGTCCCCGTTTACGTCTGTTACCCTGTTATATAAATCCTGCCTCCTTTAAGGCTGTGAATGCAGCCATCAGTGCGTTAATAAACCCCCAGACTTAAGTTCTCTTCTCCTCTCGAGCCAGGCCAGTGTGAAGGTGGATCGTTGCCCAACAGGCGGCTTTATCATTACAGGTTTTTCCAGACGCTTGGACACATTTCTCAATACGTAGGTCACTTTTGCAAAACTCTTCACACAGTGAGCACATGTGCTTACATACTGTTTAAAACTGTTAAACTTCAAAACAATAACATAAAGCAAAACTGAATAATGCAGTTTAACCAGCCACAGCAGATTCTCATTGTACTGTAGATGAACATCTACGCAGGTGTTACTCCATGGAAGGGTTGTGCTAGGTGAGGAAAGGCATGCGGAGAGAAGGAATCAGACAACATGTATAATTGTGTGGGACAATGTGGAATTTCACCGAGTGGATCGCAGCCCATCCCAGAATGAAGTTATCCCTGATTCATTCCAGTAATATGTATTGCAGTTAGAACAGAGACGTGTCCTTATTTTCCACAAGACAACACTGTGTAATGCTTCATGTTGTTAGTGTTTTTTAGGTCATTGTTTTGTGGGTGACACAGTGTGTTTGTCGGCTGTCGACCTTTGCTAGTGTTCGGGAAGAATGAGTTTATTTGAGACCTGAATAAAGTGTTTTGGTAGTTGTAGTGCATTTTGAATGTGAACTGATCTGCTTTGCCAAGCTGAAAGTCCGTTAGGAGAAGTGTGTGAAGAGTTTTGCAAAAGTGACCTAAGTATTGAGAAATGTGTCCTACGTCTGTAAAAAACTGTAATGAGCTGCTCGGATCAAACAAATGTTAAGATGTTTTTACCTGATACAGACTCCCTGTGTGTCCCTGTGTGTCCCTGTGTCCCTGTGTGTCCCTGTGTGTCCCTGTGTCCCTGTGTGTCCCTGTGTGTCCCTGTGTCCCTGTGTGTCCCTGTGTGTCCCTGTGTCCCTGTGTGTCCCTGTGTGTCCCTGTGTGTCAGTGTGTGTCCCTGTGTGTCCCTGTGTCCCTGTGTGTCCCTGTGTGTGTCCCTGTGTGTCCCTGTGTGTCAGTGTGTGTCCCTGTGTGTCCCTGTGTCCCCGTGTGTCAGTGTGTGTCCCTGTGTGTCAGTGTGTGTCCCTGTGTGTCCCTGTGTGTCAGTGTGTGTCCCTGTGTGTCACTGTGTGTCCCTGTGTGTCAGTGTGTGTCCCTGTGTGTCAGTGTGTGTCCCTGTGTGTCCCTGTGTCCCTGTGTGTCCCTGTGTGTCATTGTGGAATCCTGTGAATGTGAACCGAGAACACTAACATCTCTTGTATTTGTTAATCATTTCAGGGACAGTTTCAAATGTTTTGTTATTTAATTCCCTTTTGGTTTGGGAAGAGATCAGAAAATATCTCCATCTCGCAGTAAACTCCCGTCTCCTTCTCCCGGGTCACTGAAGGGTCGGTTTATACTTAACTTCTTATACAGAACATCTCACCCTGTACACCTCCACAAATGTATCCAAATGTGTCTCAGCAGTTCTTTAAATGTGATTCGGGAAAGGGAACATTGGTGCATTTATTCCGGGAATGTAAGAAAATGACATTTTTTTGGTATAAGGACTGGTTTCATGACCTGGTTCAGAAAGTACTGGCTAGAAAATTCACTGTGTCTCCAACTATATACCTGCTCAACTGTAAAACATCTCTAGATCTTTCTGATTTAAACTTTTTACATAACTTTATTACTTATCTGGCAAAGAGATAATTGCCTGTGGAAAAACTAACATACAATTACAGAAGAAATCTGATCTATTCTGGCGGATTCGGGCCCCTTTGTGGGATCTACAGTACTTACAGTCATGACGTCAGTCCTGCCAACCGCTCTCTCTCTCTCTCTCTCTTCTTTCTTTCCTTTATGTTTTTTTTTCACTGGACTGTTTTTCCACCTTCACTCTCTTATACTAACAGTTTATTGTTGGTGGGTAAATGTTTGCTCTGGGTGTCGATTGTATATTGATCCGGCTCTGCTGTTTTGTTGTTGTTAAAACGTATGAAAAATATCATCAAAACAAAACAAACAATATCTGGCAACTAAACTCACACACAAACACACACATGGAGAGAGAGATCAGTGACGGAGAAGAAAAAGGAACATGAAGGAGAGACAATAGAATAAAGGAAGGATAATGAAAAAGATCTGAGGGAAGAAAGAAATATAAGAGGCCATAAAGAGAGCAGAAGGTGATGAGGGGAAATCTGGGGGAAAAAAGGAACAAAAAAGAGAAGTGGAGAAAAGAGGGGGAAGAAAACAGAGGCAGGAAAGCAACTGTGGAAGAAGAAAAAAGCGAGGATTAAGGAAGAAAAAACTACAAGAATAGAAAAAACTAAAACTAACTTAAAAAGCGAGTTAAAAAATAAAGAAAGAAAGAAAGAAAGACAACCAAAGTGAAAAAAATTATGTTAAGGATATTAAATCCTAGCGTGCCAAAGCATACTTCAGTGTACTTGCTCCAAACTAGTGACTAGTACACTTGAAGGTTGTATTTTGAAACAACTAATTTTGTACTAAGTGTAATTAAAGTGTAATTAAATTGAACAAAAGCACAATTTTAAGTGTATTAATTAGGAAGAACTTTAAGTATACTTAGTACACTTCAAGTATATGGCCGTGTGTGTACTAACGTACATACCTGACAGTAATTAATGCAATTTAAGTATATATTTAATACATTATAAGTACATTACAGCTATTTTTACTGTATTACAAATACATGATTAATACACTACGAGTATATTCTCATTGCAGCCGTAACATGCTGTTATACAAAAGTACACTGTGAGGTTAATACAAATATACTTTATTATATCATACAGTACACACAACCTTCTATACTACAGTATTGCAAATGTGTTACCAGTACACTTATAATGTTTAGGATCATTTATAAATGCTTAATGTATTTTCTACACTATAACATGTTTTTGAAAAGCATTACATCAGTAATTATGAGGCAGATTTTATTCATAAGTTCAACAGATTGAATTTGCACAAGGTTAAAAAAAGCACTACTATAGTTTGTTTGTGTTCAACAAAATGTGTTCACAAATACACAAACTAAAATATTAACAGTTGTGTGGACACAGACAGACATCAGTATTAGAGTATACAGGTACAGTATTAGATTAAACCTGGTGTGTTGATTTTGTTACACAGAGACTGAAAACAGGCCGAGAGCTACAGAGCCATTATACCACGAGCACAGTACATAAGGTTTATCAACAACACATTAAACAATACATAGTTTATCTATAGTATATCTAAACTAACTAACTTAGAGGCCTAGTTAGCTGGCTAGCGGAAACAAGACAGATTGACCCAACAACATTAATTAACAACATAAATAAACAAAAACTAACTAGCTAACCCAGAGAGGAAGACTATCTATGTTTTTTTGTTTTTTGTTTTTTACAGACAACATAAAGTGCACGTGCAAATGTGCAAACAAGAGCAACAAAGTGACAAACACGACATGACATAACATAATACTCTGTGGTGTTGAGGTGATGAATTGAGTTAGTGGAGAACCAGTAAACGTTCCTTAACGTAGCAGCAAGAATTAAGAAGTTAGTGCAAAGGTAATCCAGTAAAGAATATTGTGCAAAAGAGCATTTACAGGTTGGTGTGTCCGATCAGCCACAATGCTGGTGGCTTTGCGGATGCAGTGTGTGGTGTAGATGTCTTCAATAAAGGGGAGAGAGACCCCGATGATCTTCTCTGCTGTCCTCACTATCTGCTGTAGAGTTTCGCGGTCCGATATGGCACAATTCCCAAACCAGACAGTGATGCAGCCGCTCAGGATGCTCTCGATAGTTCCTCTATAGAAGGTGGTCAGGATCGGTGGTGGAAGCTGGGCCTTCCTCAGTCTTCTCAGAAAGAAGAGACGCTGTTGGGCTTTCTTGTACATGGAGCTGGTGTTCAGGGACCAGCTGAGGTCCTTCTCCAGGTGGACACCCAGGAATTTGGTGCTTTCGACGATCTCCACAGAGGGGCCGTTGATGCTCAGTGGAGGAGCCGTTCATGCTCAGCTTCCTCTCTGTACGCTGACACATAGTTTTTGCTAATGAGACCCACCACGGTCGTGTCATTAGCGAACTTGATGATGGGATTCGAACTTTGTGTCGCTACACAGTCGTGAGTCAGCAGTGTGAACAGCAGGGGACTGAGCACAAAGCCTTGTCGCACCCCAGTGCTCAGTGTGGTGGTGCTGGAGGTGCAGTTCCCGATCCATACTGACTGAGTCCTTCCGGTCAGAAAGTCCAGGATCCAGTTGCAGAGGGAGGTGTTAAGGCCTAACAGACTCAGCTTCCCGATCAGTTGTTGGGGGATAATAGTGTTGAATGCTGAGCTGAAATCAATGTACAGCATTCTTACAGCAGTATGTGTCTTTATTGTCCAAGTGTGTGAGGTCAAGATGGAGTGTAGTGGAGATGGCGTCATCCGTTGAGCGGTTAGGACGATACGCAAATTGCAGAGGGTCGATTGAGGGAGGCAACAGGGTCTTGATGTGTCTCATGACAAGCCACTCGAAGCACTTCATGATGGTGGGTGTAAGTGCAACGGGACGGTAATCATTGAGACAGGATACAGTAGACTTCTTGGGCACGGGCACGATGGTGGTGGCCTTGAAGCACGTGGGAACGACAGCACTGCTCAGAGAGATGTTGAATATGTTGGTGAAAACATCTGCCAGCTGTTCTGCACATTCTCTGAGCACTCTGCCTGGGATGTTGTCTGGTCCAGCAGCTTTACGTGGGTTGACTCTGCATAGAGTTTTCCTCACATCAGCTGTAGTGAGACACAGCACCTGGTCGTTCGGAGGAGGGGTGGTCTTCCTCGCCACCACGTCATTCTGCCTGTCGAACCAAGCCTAAAAGTTGTTTAGCGCATCTGGGAGGGAGCCGTCACCGTCACAGGCAGGTGATGTCACACTGTAGTGAGTGATGGCTTGTAAGCCCTGTCACATGCAAAAAGGTCTACTTTGGTCCCATCCTACCACAGAACTTTCTCCAATGACTCCTCTGGATCATCCAGATGATCCCTGGCAAACTTCAGACGGGCCTGGACATGGGCTGACTTAAGCAGGGGAACCCTCCGCGCGATGCCGATTCAGAAGATTTTAAACCATGACGTCTGTATTACTGATAGTAGCCTTGGAAACGATGGTCCCAGCTCTCTTCACGTCATTGACCAGCTCCTCATGTGTAGTCCTGGGCTGATTCTTCACCATTCTTAGCATCACTGATACCCCATGGATCTACTTAGACTTTGGCTGATTGTGAGGTGCACAGATGTCTTTATGACAGCTAACGACCTCAAACAGGTGCTACCAATTTAGAATCATGAGCAGAGTGTAGCTGGACTATTTAAAAGCAAAATAACAGGTCTTTAAAGGGGTCAGAAATCTGGCTGATAAGCAAGTAATCAAATACTTATTTGACACAGTAATTCATAAATAAATTGTTTAAAAAATTATGCAATGTGATTTCCGCATTTTTCTTTTTAGATTCTGTCTTTCACAGTGGAAATGCACCTATGCTGAAAATTGTAGACCCTCCATGATTTCTAAGTAAGAGAACTTGCAAAATCACAGAGTGATCAAACACTTATTGACCTCACTGTAAAGTATATTTTACTATATATTTAAGTATATATCTATAACATATTTTTAGAAAGTGTACTATAATACAATGATTTTAAAATGTGTTTAAAGTTTAATGTAAAGCATGATGTTAGTATACTTTTTATATATTAACTAATGGTACATTTTTTTATAGCATATTTACAATGTACTGTAGAAAATTTTAATATATTTGTAATACACTAAAGTTTTTTTTATTCACTAGGGAACGATGAAAGGAAAATCAGTGACGTTATGAATCATAACAGAAAGATGAAAACAAAAGCCAAAAGCGATAAGCAAAAACAACTAGAAGGAAGGAAACAGAACAGAAATCCAAAATGAAGGGGAAAGAAGATGGAGGGAGGAAAAAGGTTAGCAGGTGATTAAGAAAAAGAAAAACAAAGGAGGAGCTTAAAAGGAGATCCGACACAAATAACAAGTAATGGAGAAGGAAGGGTGGAGGAGAGGGAAATGGAGAGAGAGAGAATGGACAGATAAAGAGGGATAAGTCCAGACTTGAACTACAGACTTGAGTAGCCTGTAAAGAAAGAAATGATGAATTCTTCTGATGCTGTAGAGAATAAATCGACAAGAGTGAGTAAGGCTAACAGTGCGTGGGAAATAACAGATGATTGTCCACATTTACCCCAAGATTAAAGGCAATGTCTGACGAAGTAATCTGATTGTTGTCCAGAGAGATCATAAGGTCTTGACCGGTGGAGTCACCAGGGATGAACAACAGTTCGGTTTTATTGCAATTGCAGCTGAGAGGTGATGGAGGACAAGAGCAGTTGACAGTTAACTGATCTAAAAGCATAGAGCCTCTCAGTGACTGACAGAAGGGCAGTCTATAGGGACTACCCAAAGGAAACCAACCAAGCACGGGGAGCACACAGACCCGATGCGGGAGTCAAACCCACGACCTGGAGGTACAAGGCGACAGTGCTAACCACTAATCCACTGTAAATGAGAAAATAGTGTATGTCAAAATGTTAGGTGTGTTAGCGCTTGTTGTTGTGGAAGTAAAACTGTAGGTTTAAACGTGACATGCACAAACAGGAATTCAGCATTAAAGAAGACAAAAACAAAAAACACCAAATACAGAAGTTTGCAGTTTTGGTGTTTTAATATTTCCTTTTCTCAGTTACTAGTTCTCTAATTCCAACATCTTGTTTAACTGCATGCTTGCAATTTGAGTACAGTATTTACTCAGGTTATCTTTGTGTAGCATTGAACATTGATGATTTCAATCATTAAAGTGGGACATATATGCATCAAAAATTCAGGAAGGGGCTTTTTATTTTTCATGATACTGTATATTGTAGCGTTTTATCGCCGGAAGGATCTTGGAGAACGAGTGAGCTTAATTGCTTTAACACAACCCAGTGCCCTATGCAGAACCGGATCCTTCTCCTGCTCAGCAATAAGCTGATCACGGTCCAGCTGTGGCACAGGCGAAATGACTACGGGTGATGCCCTAGACAACGCAATAACTCGGCTGCACGCCGGCTCGGACTGCTGAGCACCACCAGAGAGTCCGGAGGACTGCGCGGGGGGAAATGTTCTGAATCGAGGGTTTTGGAGAGTGTTCTACATCACAACACGCGCTCTTCAACCTGCTCACAGTACCAACAACGCGCTTTGCTGCACAGCCGGCGGGATAAAGCATCGGCGTTAGCGTGTAGTTTTCCCGCTCAGTATTGAATGGTGAAGTAGGCAATAGCATGCTCTTTGGTTCCAGAAACCTGAGACAGTACAGCTGTCGAAAAACGTCAGTAACTGCAACATATTTACCGGTTCGGGCCAATTCTTTACCGCAGCAGTTTTGGCTGGATCAGTAGCAATCCCTTTAGCACTAATTACGTGACCCAGAAAAGTCTCTTGCCGCAACAGCTTCCACTTTTTGGGGTTAAGCTGCAAATTCGCCCACCGGATAGCCAGAAAGACTTTCCTTAACTGCGCCCTCAAACTGTTTGCCGTGCACCAGTAATTCGTTCAGGTAGACTACATAACGGTTGCGAGGTATTTCTGCAAATACTTTCTCCATCAATCGTTTAAAAGTGACTGGAGCGTTACATAGGGCGAAAGGCATATGCCGAAATTGCCATAGCCCTTGCCCGATCGAGAACGAAGTTTTAGGTCGTGCTTCCGGGGCGAGCTCTACCTGCCAGAATCCACTACGCAGATCCAGTGAGCTAAACCAAGCCGAGCCCGCAACATGTTCGAACGCATCGATTATCCACGGCAACAGATAAGAGTCCTTACGCGTTACCTCGTTTAACCACCGGTTATCTACACAAAACCGCCAAGAATCATCCTTTTTTCGAACTAGCATAACTGGTGAGGAACCTGGACCGGACGCCGGCTAAATGATGCCGGAGTCGGCCATCTCTCATAGCTTTTGTTCGACGATAGCTTGTTTAGCTAACGGAAGGCATCTCAGACGTAGCCGAATAGGAGCTGCATTACCCGTATCGATCGTGGGCTGCACCAGGTTGGTATAAGTGCACTTACTCTCATCTACCGCGAAGATATTTGCAAATTCGTGGAGAAACAGTTTCCAAGTCTCGGTCTGTGTTTGGTTCAACCCCCCGCTACTACGCAGCAAAAGCACGCCCAGTATACCCACTCAGTCCGCGACCGTATGTTTACATGGCGCGACCACCGGAAAAAATGTCCAACCTCAAAATGCAATCCTCCTCGATATTCCCCACAAAGAATTCATGTGAATGAATCCGCTCACCTATTTTTACTCGAACCGTGCGACAAGCCCATATCTTCATGTAGCTCCCAGACATGGTGCGAATTTTGAAGGCTTAATCAGGCAGTCTGCAAACCCGCTCGCTTTATCCCAGTAATCCACAGCGCAACAGCGAAAAAGTGGAACCAGTGTTCACGAGCGCCCGTAGTAAGACGTTGTCCAGAACACAGTTCACATAGACTCCAGGGCGATTTCCTAAACATCCCAAACAGATGTTAAATCCACAAGTTGGGGGAACAAGAACAGTTGCGGGAGGCGGCTTCCCCTTAGCACCCCCCGGGGCTAGTTTAACGGCTGCTGGGGTATGCTGTCCCTCAGGCCTGAAAACGTTGCAGGGGTAGCTCTAAGTTCCCGGGCCTCGGCGTCCCCGCAAAGCTTCGGAGGCTTGTTTGTTGCCTAACTGTGACGGGTAGCCCTGTCCCCGGCTCGGTTCACCTACCGAGCACCCCCGAGCTGCGGGAGGTCGCTCGACTCTTTCGCCGTGATGTCCCGCCATTATGGGTTTAGTGCGCTCCGCTTCGCATAGCGCCTCAAAAAAGGAAGCTGGTGCCACTCTGGGCTAGCTCTACCTGCGCGAAGAATCCCGAGATCCAGTGCCGGAATCTTCATTTTGCCACTCCGCTTTGGTCGCCCTGGTTTGCTTGCGCTAACCCCGTCAGGAAGATGCTTTTTCTTCTTGCGTAGTTGCTCTGCCACTCGGCAGCCTACTTGGATCTTCCGTAGGTCCTCGATAGTGCGCTCAAACTCTTTAATCTCCATCCCACTTCTGACACCAATGTAGCGTTTTACCGCCGGAAGGATCTTGGAGAACGAGTGAGCTTAATTGCTGCCCAATGCAATGGCTGGGATAACTTTATTTCACACAGTCACTGTATAGCATGGGAAACACATTCATACGAGAACCATCAATTCAGCCTAAGCATAAACATGAGCACATTTAACAGGTCACACACACTCAACACACAAATATGGCTGAAGCCACCAACCCAAACAACCTTCCCCAACAAGGTGAACACACAGAAACCCCTCCCGCAAGGCATGATGGTCGCCAGCCGCCGCCCCGCCCACGCCACAATGTTATTTATTATATAGCAATGGATTTGATTATTTTTAGACTATGGTTTTGTTTAATTATCATCATATACTGGATTATATAAATATTTGTGCCCATTTAAAAAAAAAATTCGATTGTTACTAATTGTAGATTAGTATGTTAGTTACTAATATATTAGATGTAGTTTTTCTGTTATTTTCCATGTTTTGTAATGAATTTTATTACTTTCTGGCTGAATCTTTCTGGCTGCATCTAAACAGAACAATTAGGAGGCCGACAATAAGAGACCCGAGAACTATCAGACGAGCAGTGATGCTCTTTTCTATATGTGGGGCATCTCCTGGTCATCTTGGAGTGTGAGAGAGAGAGACAGAAAGACAGAGAGATTGTCTTTTTAGACAATATATTAGAAGAGAATATAGAATAAAAAGCAGTAATAGAATTAGTGCTTTTCAATAATGTATTGCCAATGAAAAGCAAAAATGACAGTAAAATAATTTTTTTTACTTTTACGATCCTCTGTGATTGATTATAGCATTGTCTTTGTCATTTATTTGTGTAGTACAAGACAGCACTTACCCTATCCCCCAACTCAACGTCCTCTCTCCTTCTTCTTCATATCTGTAGTTGAGGATGACGCACCTGATCCCCAGGTCGTGTCGATGCTCCTGAAGCTCAGTTTGCTGAACAGAGTGAAGAGACCATCATGTCCCTGTGTGATCTGCAGTGTGGAGTGTTTTGTCCAATCAAACAAGTGGATGGTACATATCACATGATGTAAAAAAAAAATATTTCAGAAAGTGACAGAAATAATGGTGCAGTTGTGACTCTGTAGTTGTGAGATAATGAGAACAAGACGACATTTCTCTCTTACCTGTGACATTAATTGTGAATTGTACATTAACATTCCCCTGAAAGGTCCTGATGTAATATTTATATCCACCTTCATCTGAGATCGCTGTGTTATGAAACTGTATCGATGGCAAGCTTTCAACTTTAAATCGAGAGTCTCCTGTCACTCTGTTCTTATACAGTTGAAATGTGAAACAGGGTGTATTCTCTCTAAACCTGGTTAAAACCACTGTGTTAATAAGAGATGTTAGTGATCTGACCGATGACTCCTACTGCGGGCTGGCACTTCACATTAAACAGAGCTGTTAAAGAAAAGAAAAAAACTGATAAACACACCAGAACTGAATTGAACAGGGTAAAAAGACGGCAGTTCACCAAAGAACCAACCCAAAGGCCGAAGGTGATGCTCTACATGATGCTCCCACCACCACGCTTCACAGTGAGGACGATGTGTGATGAGCTGTATCTGGGGAAGTGATCTCATCTGAGAACATCATCCTCTTCTAAAGTGTTCTTCTCTTGTCCTCCTGGATGTTTCTCTGACTTACCAATCACCACTAATCACTAAATATTAAATCAGCCACTTCTACATGTCAAAGTAATGCAGTTTAAATAGAGCTTAAGCACTTTTGTAGTGTTTTAGTTTATATTTTATTTTCTTCAACCCCTAAAGTTTAAAGACTTAACCCCAACTCTAACACATTATTCAGGGCTTTTCATATTATTTTAATAAATTTTATAATATAATATTTATTATGAAATGCTTCTCTGTGTTCAGTAAAGATTTTTTGGCTTCACAACAAATCAGGATAAATCCCACAGAGTCGCTGTAGCCATGTCTCTGCTTCTGTTTCTGTACAAAAGTGGAAATAACATCACCGCGATCAGGATGAAAAGGAACAGAAAGAGGAAGAGGAGTGTGTGTGGGTGTGTGTGTGTTCTCCCCCTGAGCTCAGGGACGGAGCAGAGAGCTCTTCAGGTCATGACCATCACGTGTGTGGTGTCGATCGTTGTGTGTGATGTGCTTTAGATTTCACACCACAGCACTGCATCAGGATTCAAAATAGATCTTTACATTCTTTCTCTCTTTTTCTTGGAGAGTGCAGAAGGACAGTGACGTCTGTCTTTCTGTTTTTTTTTTCTCTGGACGCTGCCAATTCCTGTGGGCGCTTATTTTCACATGATTGCAGCTGGATAAATGTGAGAAATGCTCCAAGACCACAGTTTACTGGAAATTCTGTACTGAGCTGGCATCTACACAGCTTATTAAATCTGTCAACTTCACACTGAAGAGAATGTAGAGAGGAAATGTGCTTCTCTTTCTCCTTATTTATCTTTTTCCACAACTTTTCCTTTCATTTATCGCTCAGTTATCTTTAAGAGCTGTTTCTCATTAAATCGTACTGATTGGTTGTTGGAAAAGTTTTATTTAAACTGATGCTTTGATGTTTCTTTATTTATATTTATTCTTAGCTTTGTCTATCCTTCTTCTGTCTTTATTTTCTTTCCTTTTTGTTTTCCTTTTCTCTCTGCCCCTCTTTTTTCTTCATATATTTTTTTTAATTTCTTTGTGACAATTGTCGTGGATTTTAAAGAATATTGTTGAGACTGTCACCAGTCGATAACCTTTTTATTTGAATTATAACCCTCCAGTCCGCTTCACCACTTTTCTCCAGCTCCAACGAGCTCCCGGATCATTACCAGCACTTCCAGTGAGGCCGATTCAGCTCTCCCACTACACGCACCATTAATAAATAATCCGGACTTTGGACAATCATTCCGCTCACTTACACATCATCCGGTTTTATATATTTTGTAAATATTATTAGTCGTTTTTTTGTTGGTTTTTGTGCACCTCTTTTGTTTCTTAATTGTTAAATAGACGATTGGGTTGTTGTTTAAAATAGTTGCCTGCGTCTTTTCTTGTGCTGAGCGACTAGTTCCCCTTTTAGTGTAATGGAGTAGATAACTTCAACCGTCACAAGTTAATATGGAGTCCAGTTTGTCACAAGGCTCAGGAAGACTGTAAGAAATTCCAGTCCAACTATCGAGCAACTGCAGTCACAAGTAAAAATGAAAATAAAAACTGGTAATATTATCTACATGTGCTTTAAATGAAAGGCTGGAATCTGTAATCACACCGAGGTCTTTCACTGTTGCATGAAACAGAAAGACCATTTAAAGTTATAGTGTGATCTAAAAATCTTACTTCTAGCTGTATGCGGTCCTATGACTAGAACTTCTGTCTTATCAGGATTAAGCAGAAGGAAGTTAATTAGCATCCAATCATTGCTCAACTTTAGCAAGCTGTTTTTTTTTTTCAATCTGGTTTTGTTGAGACGTATAACTGTGTATCGTCAGCATAACAATGAAAACTAATACCATGCTTACGGATTATGTTCTCCAGAGGAAACATGTAAAGGGGAGGGAAAAAAAAGAAAAAAAAAAGTGAACTCAGAGAAACTCGAAACTCCCTTGAGAACATGCAGAATAGACACCATTTAAATTTACAAACTGATAACGATCAGTCAAGTAGAATCTGAGTTAATTATTTTCAACAGGGGTTCTGTTATTGCTGGTACTATCTGCTTGAGAAAAAAAATTGTTGGTATAAGATCTTATAAACAGGTTAATGGTTTTGCAGAAGAGATGAGTTAAATTAGTTTATTCTCTTCAAGGGGAGTAAAGTATTCTAGGTTCTGATGGTCTGTGGTTAGTTTATCATCTGTGTCAATTACATTGTCTGGTTTCAAAGCCTGAATTTTTTGCCTAATATTTTTCAATTCATTCTTAATTTTTTCTTTTTTTTAAGTTTATAAAGTCCTCACTATTGCACGATGTTGTTGTGGAGATTTTTGCAGTGGTCTTATTTCTAGTAAAATTTGCTACAGTATTCAATAAAAATCTAGGATTATTTTTGTTATTTATTTATTTTATTATTATTTTTTATTTTTTGTTATTTTCTATAAGAGTGGAGAGATACGTTGATCTAGCTACACGAAGAGCTTTTCTATAGTTCAGGATGATCTCCTTCATGCATTTTGGGTGTTATGGGCTGATGTAGCCGTGGGCACAAAGGGCAGGCATAGGTGCAGAGGGTTCTCTCAACAAAACAGTCTTTTAATAATACATATAACACAAAACATGAATAATAAAAAAACATAACAAAAATAGGAACAAACAACAAACTCAAATAATAACCAAAAGCATAGAGTGAACCACCGGCTCTTATGGTAAAACACAGGCGCTATGGTGTTACACACTTGACATAAGCCCTATGGCAAAACACAGGCTCTATGGTGAAACACAGGCTCTATGGCTTTACACACATGACATAAGCTATATGGCGAAACACAGGCTCTATGACTAAACAAACAAACTAAGCATGGAGCTGAAACATGACAAGACAAGATTAGAGACACGAAGGAATCAGACACTGAGAGACTAGAGACTGGGCTAGAGACACGGAAAGACTGGACTAGAGACGGGGCAGAACTAGCGACACGGAGGGACTAGAGACGGGACAGGACTAGCGACACGGAGGGACTAGAGACGGGACAGGACTAGCGCCACGGAGGGACTAGAGATGGGCAGGACTAGCGTCACGGAGGGACTAGAGACGGGCAGGACTAGCGCCACAGAGAGACTAGAGACGGGGCAGGACTAGCGACATCATGGGGACTAGAGACAAGACTAGGACTAAAGACAAGACTAGGGCTAAAGACAAGACTAGGGCTAAAGACATGGTAATTAGCCAAACATGGCAATTAGCTACACCTACCAAATAACTACACTTACCAAATAGCTAAACATAAGCCACTAATAGTCCTAAACATATATTCTTCTCTACAATTACAGAAGAATTCGCCCATTTTTTTCTTCACAGGCTACTCAGATGCTTGTTCAGTCCCTTGTTATTTTAAGACTGGACTATTGCAACTCACTCCTGGCAGGCTTGCCTCTGTCCACGATTCGTCCTCTGCAACTGATCCAGAATGCAGCAGCACGTCTCGTTTTTAACCTTCCCAAGTTTTCCCACACCACCCCATTCCTCCGCTCCCTGCACTGGCTTCTTGTAGCTGCCCGCATCAAATTCAAAATGCTGATG
Organism: Clarias gariepinus; assembly: GCF_024256425.1. Taxonomy (NCBI): domain Eukaryota; kingdom Metazoa; phylum Chordata; class Actinopteri; order Siluriformes; family Clariidae; genus Clarias; species Clarias gariepinus. The sequence goes on from NC_071105.1 coordinate 40,372,478, forward strand.
CTTGCCTACAAAGCAAAAAATGGCCCAGGACCCACTTACCTCTCTGCGCTAATCACACCATGAACTGCATCACGTTCCCTCCGATCCTCCAGCACTGCTCGCCTCATCCCACCATCTCTTAGGGATCGAAGGCGGCATTCATCCAGGCTCTTTTCTGTTCTGGCACCTAGGTGGTGGAATGAACTTCCTCTAGATGTCCGTACAGCAGAGACTTTGACTATCTTTAAACGACGACTCAAGACACATCTGTTTCTCCAGTACTTGGACTACCACCCCTACCCCCCCCCAACACACACACACAAAAAAAACTCTTACCAGTTGTGTTGGACCAATGGCACTTAGTTATTAACCAAGTTAACTCAGTGTAAGTATGTATCCAATGATGTAAACTTTGAAGAACTTTTTGTAAGTCGCTCTGGATAAGAGTGTCTGCCAAATGCCTAAATCTAAATGTATGTAAATGAGAGACTAGAGACTGGACTAGAGACTGGACTAGCAACACAGACAGACTAAAGACAGGACTAGAGATAGGACAGGACTAGCGACACGGAGGGACTAGAGACAGGACAGGACTAGCGACACGGAGGTACTAGAGACGGGACAGGACTAGCGACATGGCAATGTCATGGCAAGTAGCCAAACATGGCAATTAGCCAAACATGGCAATTAGCTACACATACCAAATAACTACACTTACCAAATACCTAAACATACACTGTCCTACACATATAGGAAGCTAAACATATGGAAAGCTAAACATACAGTGTCCTAAACATATAGGAAGCTAAACATACAATAGCTAAACATGCTAGGGACTACACCAACACTAGAGACACAAATAGTACTTACACAGCCTTGAAACAAACACAAGACTTCACGAGACTGAATCAGCTCCACACACACTGAAACACGAGGGATCTACATATGAGCACAAACTAGAGCTTTGGGACATGCTCCTTGGTTATATTGCAAACTAACTAAAATACAATATAAAACAAAACAAAATACAAAACAAAATACCCACATGAATGACAGTAAAGACAAACAATGCTCGATCCAGTTTCCCAGAATAAACAGCTATTTATAGGCGATCTAAACAACTACCTCGGTTCAGGTGAGCATCCGCATCACCTGACCGAGGTGCCTTCTGGGAAACTGAGTCTGCAAACCAAAACCACACAAATGAAACAGTGACTCTAGTGGTGGTCACTTACAGACGCCATTTACGTTCTAATTTCCGAGCGAGCAGCTAAAATCCAGCGAGCAGCCAAAATCCAGTGCGTGTGGTCGTTATACCAGGGAGTGAGTTTCTTATCTCTAATAATTTTTCTCTTATCTACATTATGTAAGGTATAACAGAATGTCGACTCTAAATATTCAGTCGCCTGATCAGGTTCTGTGGGGTCAGACGGTGATCCAACTTTGATAACTCTGGGTGACTATGGATAAAGCTCTATGTGGTAGTTGATGTGAATGTACGTTTAATACAGTAGTGCGGCGCTGGATTGGATACATACTTACACTGGGTTAACTAGGTTAATAACTAAGTGCCATTAGTCCAACACATCTGAGTGTTAGTTCAAGTACTGGAGAAACAGATGTGTCTTGAGTCGTCGTTTAAAGATAGTCAAAGTCTCTGATGTACGGACATCTAGAGGAAGTTCATTCCACCACCTAGGTGCCAGAACAGAAAAGAGCCTGGATGAATGCCGCCCTCGATCCCTGAGAGCTGGTGGGATGAGGCAAGCAGTGCTGGAGGATCGAAGGGAACGTGATGCAGTGTGTGGTGTAATTAGCGCAGAGAGGTAAGTGGGTGCTGGGCCATTTTTAGCTTTGTAGGCAAGCATTAGTGTTTTGAATTTGATGCGGGCAGCTACAGGAAGCCAGTGCAGGGAGCGGAAGAGTGGGGTGGGGTGAGAGAACTTGGGAAGGTTAAAAATGAGACGTGCTGCTGCATTCTGGATCAGTTGCAGAGGACGAATCGTGGACAGAGGCAGGCCTGCCAGGAGTGAGTTGCAGTAGTCCGGTCTTGAAATAACAAGGGACTGAACAAGCACCTGAGTAGCCTGTGAAGAAAGAAATGGGCGAATTCTTCTGATATTGTAAAGAAGAAATCGACAAGAGCAAGTAAGGTTAGAGATGTGACAGATGATTGTCCATGGTTACCCCAAGATTGCGGGTAGTGGTTGAGGGAGTGATTTGGTTGTTGTCCATGGATATCACAAGGTCTTGACCTGGAGATAAGTCACAAGGGATAAACAACAGTTCGGTTTTACTGAGATTGAGCTTCAGCTGATGAGCAGCCATCCAAAATGAGATGTCTGCCAGACATGCTGAGATCCAGGTGGAAACCTGAGTGTCAGAGGGAGGAAAGGAGAGAACAAGTTGGGTGTCGTCTGCATAACAGTGGTATGAGAATCCATGTGATGATATGACCTTACCAAGAGACCGGGTATAGAGGGAGAACAGAAGAGGACCAAGTACTGAGCCCTGCGGGACACCAGTAGAGAGTCTACGTGGAGCAGATGTAGATCCCCTCCATGTTACCTCATATGACCTATCTTTGAGGTAAGAAGCAAACCATTGCCACGCTGTTCCACAAATTCCAAGGCTTGTAAGAATAGATAATAGAATCTAGTGGTTCACCGTGTCAAATGCAGCTGACAGGTCCAGGAGGATGAGGACAGATGAAAGTTTAGCAGATCTAGCAGCATGGAGCTTCTCAGTGACTGACAGAAGGGCAGTCTCTGTGGAATGTGCCACTTTGAATCCAGATTGGTTTGGGTCTTTAAGATTGTTCTGTGAGAGATAAAGAGACTTTTGATTATAAACCGCTCTTTCAAGAATTTTGGAAATAAAAGAGAGCAGTGATACCGGGCGATAGTTGTTAACTTCTGATGGTTCGAGGCAGGGTTTCTTGAGGATGGGAATAACCTTCGCCTTCTTAAAAGCGGCAGGAACATGACCAGATGATATGGATTGGTTGATGATGGCTGTGGTGAAGGGAAGGAGGTCCCGTGAGATGGCCTGGAGCATTGTGGAAGGGATTGGGTCTAATGAACAGGTGGTGGGGTTAGATGACGAGATGATCTGTTGAATCTCGTCAGATGACAAGTTGGAAAATTCTGCTAAAGGAGGGAAGGAAAGGTCCTGAGGTTCTGCTGTAGGAGTTTGGTTGAGAGCGAAGGACTGGCGGATTGCTGCAATCTTCCCATCGTAGATTGTGGCAAAATCGTCAGCAGTCAGAGAGGAAGGGGCAGGAGGAGTTGGTGGGTTAAGTAGTGAGGAGAAGATGTTGTGGAGTTTGCCAGGATCATGTGCAGAGGCTTCCAACTTTTGTCTGAAGAAGGTAGTTTTGGCAGAAGTCACATCACATGAGAATTTGGAAAGAAGAGTCTGGTAAGAGATGAGATCTGCATCAAGTTGTGATTTCTTCCATCTTCTCTCCGCAGTTCTTAATTCTCTCCTGTTGTTGCGCAGTACATCAGATAGCCAAGGAGCAGGACAAAACGTCTTCCTTGGTTTAGATGACAGCGGGCAAAGGAGATCTATGGATGAGGAGAGAGAGGAGAGAAAAGTTTCAGTCGCAGTCTCTAGTGGTAAAGAGGAGAAGGAGTCTGGGTCTGGGAGGAATGATAGGGTGTATGAAGACACAGAGGAAGGGGAGACAGAGTGAAGGTTTTTGCGGGTAAAAGAGACATTTTGGTGGTTAGGTTTACATAGAATGGGAAGGGTTATGGTGAAGGATACCAGGTAATGATCAGATTTATGAAGAGGAATAGTAGTGATATCTGTGACTGGGGATAGGCGGCAGAAAACAAGGTCGAGAGAATTTCCTGCCTTGTGTGTAGGAGGGCAGCTGTTTAGGGTTAAAGAGAAGGAGTTAAGGAGAGGGAGAAGGAAAGAGGATTGGAGTTTATCAAATGAAAGGTTGAGAGATCTAATATTTAACAGGCCTAGCTTCAGATCAGAGGTGCCGGCTGTGTATTCAGTGTGTTTGGAGAGATCTAATATTTAACAGTCCTAGCTTCAGATCAGAGGTGCCGGCTGTGTATTCAGTGTGTTTGGAATTTTTGGTCTCTATATTAATTAAATTACTAAAACAGACATTCTGAGTCTTTTAACATTTTTGTTTACCTTGGGGAACAGACACAATCTCAATATAGTGAACCCTGGGTGACGACTTAATGCAGCTAGCAGACGGTTGGTTTAGCCTGTCTGTCTGCTCCCTGGCCTGGGCTCTGGATTGTCACCGATTAACTAGGCCTCTTTTGAGACTATGAGCTATACTACAGGAAATGAGAGCAGCACCTTCCTGAGAGGGATGGACACCGTCCCGCCCTAACAGGCCAGCTTTGCCCTCAAAGGTCTTACAATTGTCTATGAAGCCCACATTATTTTAAGAGCACCACCTGGACATCCAGCGGTTCAGCGGCAATAACCTGCTGTAAGCTATGTCGCCATGTCTCATTGGGATTGTCCCAGAGCATATTACTTCATCGGACATCGCATTTGATAGTTTAAACACCTCTGTAAAGTTATCCTTGCTAACCTCTTTTTTTTTTACATTTCCAATATTCTCCCCTAATTTAGTCGTAGCCAATTCCTCCCCGTCACTAGGGGGCTCCCACATTAAGGCTACTACTACCACTCAGCCATGAGGGCCGAAGACTATCACGTGTTTCCTCCGAACTGCGTGACATCAGCCGACCGCATCTTTTCGAAACTGCTTGCTCACGCACCATTAAGGGCCGCTGGCGCCCCTAAAGGCCTGGGTAATTTCACGTGCCCCATTATAGAGTCTCCTATAACCAGATCTCTTTCAGGTTTCTTAGCGGGTGCATCACTGAGGAGTGCAAACCTGTTGGACACGTGAAGCGCAGAAGAGGTGTGCTCCGGTGGGCTAGCCTTAGCGTTAGCTTTGGCTGATCGAGTATGCCGCTGAGTCGTCACCCACTTGCCCCGCTGTGAAAGCTCTAATGCCGGAGTCGGGGGCTGGTTATCACCGCCTGCGGCACCCAGACTGTCCGCTACGGGAATAACGCTGCTCTCACACTCTCTAACCCTCTCTAAAGTCTGGATGCGCTCCTCTTCTCCGTCAGAGTGCTCACTAACACACACCTACCACAAGTAAAATTACCACTAACGACGGAGGAAGAATGTCTAAACATCCTGCACTTTACACACTGAACGAGCTGAATGGTAGACATGATATCGTACCTAAGTCGGAGTTTGGTTGTTCTGAGCTGAATTCCGTTTGTTGTTCTTAGACGAAGATACTCGCACATTCTCCAAAAAGCGCAAAAAAAAAAAACAGAAAAAAGCAAAGCACAATATTATGAAAAACGTAAAAACTAGTTGCTATTATCATTATTATTGTATAAACGGAAAATCTATATAATTTAAATGCTGATACAAAGCAAAACTTTCGCGGCAACGATACAAAAACCTGGAATATATCCTATGACCCTACATGCTATACTGTAGGGAAATGCAGAAAAAAGCAAAATAAAGTAACAAGTATTCTCTCTTGGGGGCTACCACCAAATTGCATATTGGTTGATCAGCACTATTGCAGGTATTGCACCAGCTGCAGCAGACAATCAAAAGTCAAAACTGACATCCGACAGTAATTGGAAAACTTGAGTGGAAATTTTTGCATTTCTTAATAAACCACAAAAAACTTTCTTTGATCCCACGTTGTGCAGTCAGAGGGTGAACCCAGAAGCGGCAGCAATTTTTTCTCTTTCCATGTTGCCGTATTATAAGATTTTTTAAAACAAGAAGATTAATATCTAATATAGCAAAATAGTCCATATTAAAAGGAGGCACCTCAAATAAAATGACAAGGGCTTTTATATCCAGTTCCCGACACACTGCCTCCACAGGTTAACACACAAACTACAATTTGGGCTGCAGGCTGGCGTTAGACAGAGACAAACCAATGCCGGTGTAGAAGTCATTCGAGCGCCACTACAAAACACAACATAAACGTCTAGGACGTTTAGAGCCGTTTATCCAAAAAGGCCGTTTATCCAAAAATGTAACGGCCGTTTGAACAGGGCCTGTGGTAAGCAGATGTGCTACCCTGTAATATATTTATTTCACAACCTAAGGTAATTATATCTTTATCACCGTTATTGTTTTGGAAGGAGATGTAGTGTGGGAATGCGTGACGATTTGCGCTGTAATTGGTTGTACGCCAGTACGTCACCGTGTACGCCGGCACGGCACGTCACCATGTGACTACGAGATCACCTATCAGCTCACGCGATCTGTTTTATTCACATAAAGATGGTGAACAAGCATCGCATGACTGTTGTGTTGCTCATTATATTCTCCTTTTCAGGTATGATTTATGTTAAAGAAAAGGGTTATCGGTTTACTAAGCACTGAATGTTTATTATATGAGTCGTTGGCAATGTATGTGAACATGTTATATCTGTGCTACCGTGTTATATGCGTAGGTGTTCTAATGCATGTGATCAGCACGTCAGCGTGGTGGTACCGAGCGAACATAGCATTGTTTATACGCTGTGTTACTGTATATTCTTAAGTTAAGTACCTGAAGTTACAGATCATGGGTTTATTGGGAGTATACATGTGCTGTTATACACACATATGTGACATGGGTATTTTTCACATGTAATTTGAGTTGGTATCAAGACTGTCATTTTCTGAAGTTATGCAAATGTGTGTGTTTGATTATTAGATATCTGTTTTCATTCACATAAAGACGGTGAACAAGCATCGCATGACTGTTGTGTTGCTCATTATATTCTCCTTCTCAGACATGGTTACGAGTTCAATGAACATTGCTGAACTCAGTTAACGCCCACAAGAAACGAGCAGATCGTATATGCTCACAGGTTCCTAGGTACAGGGTAGTCCAGAGGGTTATGCTCATGGACATTTCCCCTCTGCATGGTTTTAATTGCTTGTGCATTGTATTTGTCTTTCACTTAACATTTTCTCATTTCATTTTATTATTTATTATAATTTATTGACCCATTTTATTAACTGAAGCTGAGTTTTAATTGAAAGATGCAACGTAACTGTGTGTTTTACATTAATGGTAATTTATGCAAATAAAATAATCCAAAATAAGTTTAAAAAAATGGACGAGTTGTATGGTATGATATGGTGTGGTGTGGTGTGGTGTGGTGTGGTACGGTGTGGTGTGATGCGGTGTGGTACGGTGTGGTGTGGTGTGGTGTGGTACGGTGTGGTACGGTATTGTATGGTATGGTGTCTTGTATTTATTTATTTATAAGAAGGAATTCATTTGTTGCTTTCTTGTTTATTAAAAAAGCAACAAATTATCTCAAATTATCTCGTACACAGAATATAATGCTACAAATTAATTACAGTGATTAAAAAACAAAAGACAATAAAGTATTAGTAATATTACGAAGATACCCATTACCAAGAGACACATAAATTTAAAACAAAATGTTATTAAAAAGGGTAATACTTATATTTAAGACAAGTGGTTTTTCCAAATAAAATCCAAGAAATTCTTACTGATTTCTTCCATAAATTTGTCATTAATAAATAGGGAGAGAGCGGGGTAAACAAAATGGTAAGGTCCATCGGCTTTGGATATGACGACTAACTGGAAACAACCAGGTTCAGATTTTGGAATTAGTGAGTTAGTGATTGCTATAAAATTAAGGTTTTTGTTTAGTTGTAAATTTGTAGTTACGTGGATACATAAATACTTACAGTAACTCTGTATTTCACTGGGATATTGTTAAAATGGAAATCATTAAATACATGAAGTGGTAATAATCCACATTTAATTCTTTTACAGTAGAGAAAAGCTTTTATAAGTTCTGAGAATGGGTCAAAAGACTGAAAGAGAGAGAGAGAGCTAATAAATGTTGACATTCACCTGCCTGCAGTGTGTCTGGGTGTGTGTGAGAGTGTGTGTGTGTGTGTGTGAATGAGCATGTGGCTTAAGCTATAAGCAGTAGGAGTAATATAACATGCTTTTGGGTTTCGATCTGAGTGTGTATGTGGAGCCGATCAGGCGGTTGCAGTTGAGTTACAAAACCACACAGTGCAGATTGGTTGCTTCATGTCTGACCTATTTTCAACATTCTGCTGGAAAACCTTACGCAACTGAATAACCTACAGAGCTTAAATTACCTGCTGCTGACATCGTGGTGCCAGATATTATACACACCTTCAGAGGTCTTATGGAATCCAGTCAAAACATGTCAGAGCTGTTTTAGAGGCACGAGGGAACGAGACAATATGGAGCCGGTAGTTTTAATGCTATGGCTGTTCAGTGTGTATCTACATCAGCCTGCAAGGACGACACCCAGAACTAGCATGATGTAATGCATATGTAATTGTGAAAGTGAAATGGATTACAAATGTATTGTTTAATCATCACCCAATACTCTACCTGCTTATTCACCATCATCATCATCATCATCATCACTTTCACTTTCACTTTCTCCCTGTACATTTACTGTATACCATCACTCATTCTCACTCTCACATCTATGTTGGAAGTTTAATAGCATCAGTGTGCCTATATCTTTAAGTGTATCATTCCTGCCTTCATCTCTGCTGTCCCATTTTATACACAAACATCTCTGCTAACATAATCAACATGAAGTTCCTACATTCAAACTCACGACTCTTTATCTGACCCAGACCAGATGCCTTATCATTTATTTAAAAGCAACTACAATCAGGTTGTTTCTGTTCTATTTTTCACCTTGTCTTCCTATGTTTCATCAGACGGGTTTAAAGCTTCTATACAGTAGTTCACGTGGCACACTAACAACAAAGATCAGAATTAATACATGATTAAAATGTGATTTTTACATTACAATCTCTCCCTTTTGTTATTCTATGACAACTTTTATACATTTATTACATTTTATAAATACATTTTAATATTAGGCTACACATTTTGAGACTATATATAATTACAAATAATAATGTTGTATATGACGTAAATCCATCAGACATCATCTTTCCAACTAACACTCTAAAGCACACAGAAGACATAACAAAAATACAAAAGCATTTCAAAAAGTGCATCATGCTCAAACTGTTTACATGCCTCATAACTTTCTGAGAATTAAATTCGGACCTTTAATCTCTGTGTGATAATCTAAGTCATTATTATAATAATGCCAGTCAGGAGTCGGGTCTTCCCAGTCATTCCCATTGTGTGGAACCCATCAGTCTCCGTCAAGTCAGTGTTCTGTTGCTCTGTGTTGTTGTCAGTCTGCTGCAGTATTTGATATTTTACTGTGTTCATAACTAGTTCTTGTATACATACAGGGTGCTAAACAGAGGCCTATCGAAACTATAATCACAATTGATAAAACACTATAAACCTACCAATAACCAGCCACCAGCTGTAAACCCCAGCTTTCCCACAACTGCGTTAATCATGAGGTCCAAGACTCTACTTCGCAGGTGTTAGCAAAGCCTTCTTCATGTGCTCTATGATGTAACTAATATTCTGAGACTTTTCGGGTACATAAAAACAACAGGAGATATTTAAAACCTTACACACTCCACCTCCCTCGGCTAGAAACCCGTTTACCTTCTTCAGGGCTACTGTTGTTCCACCGCTGAGGAAGAGTGAACAGCCTACATTTGACCTTGAAATTTATCCTGTGACATCTCTTTTCTTCTATTCTCTGGCATCACGTCTGTGTGTACTGACACACTAGGGGCTACATATGCAGGATAACATGAACCTGTCCAGTTGTAATACCTGGGTAAAGTCACATATGCGATTGACCCCCCCACACCCACATTACTGTATCTGTAGACGTGAACTCTATGAACGGACAATTACGGTCATTTGGTAAATAATTACCATCTACACTACGATGAGGTGACCTACATTTTAAACAAATGTCAACATACTGTAAGTGGTTCCTCATTTTCCTTTTGCCCTTACACAACACAAGTGTGCACTATTTGCCAAGGGACCACATACTGTAGGTGGATTGTCTCCATATTCCTTAACAGCCAGTGGGGTGCAATAACTTCCTGGGGCATCAAAACGTAGGTTATTGGTATAATTACACCCAGGGACTGCTGAGTTTGGCCTCCCTGTTTGTTTGTAGTATGCCAGTATCTGCAGGACGGTCGTGGTGGTTATCGGTATGATACAGGACGTGTTGTCTGCATTTGCTTCTGCTGTTGTGAAATTATTAACAGGCAGTGCTACCCAGCTCAAGGACATGACATGGCATATCCAACACAAGCTGTTGTGCATGTCTGTCATATTCTCAGTAATGTCTAATGATAAAGCACATTCCAAGTTTCCTGCACACATCCTGAGATGCTGTCTCTTCACATTGTTCTAGTTCAAATGTAAGTTTTTGCTTCAAAGCCTTTAAAACGGCTATTTCTTCCCGAGTCCTCAATAAGTAGGCACGTCAGGGTAACAATTACTAGTTTGTAATTACTAGATTGCTTTGGGGTATTATTGGTGTCGATTTCTTATTTTTAACCAAGGGTCCAGTCCAGTTAATTCAATGTCTGTAGTGTGAATAATCTCAGTCACTGATATTCTCTGTCCTCTAAAACAGTCTTCTGTCCAGTCTTCAAACTCAAATTCATTTTATTTGTCACATACACAGTCATACACAGTACGATATGCAGTGAAATGTTTATACGACCGCCAGTGACTTTAAACAATAAAAGCGTATAAATAAGAAATAAATATGAATAAAAAAGAAATACAATAGAAAATAAATGTAACTAGGATAAAAATAAAAATATTCTGTACAAATAAAGACATTATGTACAATGTAGCAAAAAATGGAAATTTAGTGTAAAATTTAGAAATTTTGCGTAAATAAAGAAAACAATTAAGTAAAAATGACTGAGGGTGTGCAAATATGCATAAAGTGTCTCATTAAAGTGTCTTATTAAGGTGTCTTGTGCAATGATCCAGAAATGAAAATATAAATATGTAGTGTAAGTTTCAAATTCAAATTCAAATTTTATTTGTCACATACACAAACATACACAGTACGAAATGTAGTGAAATGTATTGTACGACTGCCATTGACTCTAAAAGAGAGTTAAATTTTACAAATAAGAAATAAATATGAATAAAAGAAATACGATAGAAATTAAATTACAAAATTAAATTAAACTAGGAAAAATAGAACTAAAAATAAAAATAGAAATGTGCTATGAAAAAATAGAACTAAAAATAAAAATAGAAATAGGATGTACAAAATAGAAATATACTGTGCAAATTGAAATATACTTTACGGTGTGTGCAAATATGCATGGAACAAAGTGTCTTAGTGCAGAGGTTATTAAAGTGACTTTGTGCACTGGTCCAGGATGTAAACGTAAAACTGTAAAATGAAGTGTAGTTGTGAAGGTAGGTGTGCAAAGTTATTGAAGTGTCTTTGTGCAATGGTCCAGGATGTAACGTACGACATGTAGTGTATATATGAAGGAAGGTGAGCGTGTAATTGTCCATAGTGTTCATGGATGTAAGAAGATTGATGGATTTGACCAATTATGAAAATATTGTGTAGTTCTGCATAGTGGTGTGGAGTAAGTGTGCATGAATGTGTCCATAAGTGTCCATGAATGTCCAGGATGAGTGCAAAGAGACAGTGTCATAATTTTGGATGTTTAAAAAAAAGTTTAAAAAAGATGGTATTATTGGGGGGATGCTGGGAGATGTCAATGGAGTAGGACGTGTTTAGCTTGGGCTCCCGCTGAACCCCTGTTTTATAAAATTAATAATTGCCTTATCTTACATACCAGCACGAGAAATCAGTTTGAATGTGTTCCTGAATCCGGAAAATAGTTGATGTACGAACTAATGGCGAAAAAACTGCGTAAATACAAATTCCCAGCGCAGCATCGGCCTCGAGTTCCACCGTCACTAGATCGCGAACGAATCCGCCCCCGCTGGACAGCCCAGAAAAGATGGAGGCGGCAGATTTGGAAGCAGAGATACTTCGCTCCTTCAGAACGGACATCGCGGAGGTGATTAAATCTGAGTTGAAAAATGCGCTTGCTGACGATTTCAACTACCTTAAAAACAAAATGCAGGCGGTTAAGGCCGAAATTATAAACAATACAGCAGCGATTCACTTCGAGATAGATCAAATGAAAACCACGATCAAAGAGGTGGAAAGTGGACAGTTAACATGGTCAGACGAAGTAAATAGTCTACAGACTGTGGTAACAGACTTAAAAGCAGAGGTGACGGCGCTGAAAGGAAAATGCGATGACCTGGAGGGAAGGATACTTGGAGTAGCTGAGACGGATGGGTCAAGTTCCACCGGGTCGGTTGCTAGGCAGCTGAGGGAATCGCTGCACTTGGAAAAAGATGAACTTGTGGATTCGTTCCCATAGAAGCTTGGGCCATCATAGCTAAACTTCAATACTATCAGGATGTGGCGGAAGTTCTGAAGCGCGCGCACGCCTGAGCTCCGTTAAGATACAATGGGGAATCAATCGCCATCTTTCCGTATTATACGGCAAACGTTGCTAAGGCCAGGGCTGCGTTCACAGAAGTCCGAAAATTATTGCACAATCGTCAAGGCGTCCATTTTGGTATCTTGATCCAGCAGCATCCAGCAGCTCCGTGATGTCATTATGGAGGAGTGGAAGAGGATTTCAGCAACAACATGTGCAGCTCTGGTGAAGTCCAGGTCCAGGAGGATTAAGGCTGTGATGGATACAGAATATGGACACTTTGGATACAGTTTTGACATGTTTACTTAACGTGTACTCATTTTCGTTGCCAGTTATTCTGACAATAAAGTCTGCATGGTGAGTTATTGTTAGAGGACAGTAAATCTGTACTGATATACAAGCTGCACATTGACGACTCCAAAGTAGATCCAAATTGCATTTCTAGTATTGTATGTATGTATTGTATTTTTATCACTTTTGTGAGATACTGTATGTGTCAATTGCGTTAATATGCTCTGCGAAGGTCTCTACTTCCTCACTCTTATTCTTCACCCAAGTGTCATCTGCATATCTGAAACAAGCAGTCCCTGAGAAGGAGTTAAATGCTTTCTTCTCCACTTCCTCCATGAATAGATTAGTCACCATAGGTGACACTGGGGAGCCCACAGTACCGCCATGTTTCTGTCCGTCAAAGTCACCTCTGTAAGTGAAGCAGGTGGTGTTAAGGTATAGATCCAGGAGAGAACAGATCTGGTCCAGGTTTAGGCTGCTTCTAGTGGTGGGGATGCTGGGAAAGAGCAATGTAACATCAAAGGAAACCATGGTTTTCGCGACATTCAGTTTCATGACGCTTCAGGTCATCTTCAAAACGAAATCTTCTAAATTCTGGATATGGTGGTCAGCGTGTCCCACCAGTGGTGCGAGAATAGTTGCAAGGAATTAATGCTGCTGACTATTGGTCTGAAGGGGGGCTCCGTCTTTGTGTATCTTGGGAAGTCCATAAAGCCAAGGAGTGGTTACTCCTTGCCCATAGAGAAAGAGAAGAGTGGACAGATGGTTTGAGAGAGGGGTGAAAGAAGTGTGTAGGTGGAAAATCCTTCTCGCAACAGAGGTCTTAGGCTCAACCCATTTTCCATTTTTCATGCAGCCTTTTCATCCATCCCAAGAAGATCAAGACCTTTTCCCTAATCTCTCTCTTTTGGTGTTTCTTCTAATCAGTTCTTTCTCCTACTCTACCCTTCTCCACTGTTCACATCATTTTTATAATAACAAAAATATTTTGATTGAGTAAAACATTCGACAGCAGACAAATCAGAGGGAAAAAGAGAGGAGGAGTGATAAAGGGAGTTATAAGAATATTGTGTGTGTGTCTGAGAGAGAGAGAGAGAGACTATGTGGTGATAAGTGAGAGTGGTGATGGTAGTGATCCTCTCTCATCTAGCAGAAATGCAGAGGGAACAGAGCAGCACTGAGACCTCGTTAGTCATGTTCGTTATCGTTCTCCTGTTTACATGTTGATATAATTGCAGTCCATGTTTTGTTTTTCTAACTCTGCCTCGCAGGCAGACATCGATTTATCATCTAACCCTAGTTCTTCAGCGGAAACACTTCCTAAACCCAGAGCCCCGATCCACTGAGGCACTGTATCCGGTCCTGGATGAGCTCCAAACCCCTCGGTATTAGCGTCACTGCAGTTTATATTCAGCTCTTAATCCTGAGAATAAACATTTCTTCCTACATCTTCTCACGATTTCAAAGACTGCTGGCCTTCACCCAGCGTCAGTGTATCAGAGACCCGGAGCACCTGGTGAGGCCGAGCACCTGGTCTGACTCTCGTCTCTGCAGCGCTGAGGATTCTGACTGATGCGGGGAGGTTTATTTACTTACCATAAACATGGGAGAAGAAGCTACACACACACACACACTGATTCATTTCATAGCAATACTTTATTGAACGTAGAAATGCACACAAACATTTTTAAATCCGTATAAACCCAAAAATGAGACAGACGAGACAGGAGCCTTCAGCTTTCCACCGTCTGGGACAAAAGAACTGCTGAAATTCAACATGACTCATGTGACAGGTGTGTGTGTGTGTGTGTGTGTGTTTGTGTGTAGGACTGAACATGATCCAGAACTAACACACTCAGGAAGGACAAATAGACAGGAAGTGGAGCAGAGTAGCAATTTATCCTCTTACACAATCACGAGAAAAAACACACCGTGTGGGAGCGATACAGAGCGCAAACAGGACCGAGACTTGGGTTTACAACACACACACAAACACACACACAAAGTTGCTTGTAAACATGGCTCTGGATGAAGCGCGGTGCAGCTGGAGGAGAGAGAGAGAGAGAGAGAAAGTGTGTGTGTAGGGGGAGGGGGGGGGTGTTGTGGGGGTGGCATGGGTGTGTTTCAGCCCAGAATGAGGGAGGATTTGCCCCCAGGAGGGTTTCTGCGTCCTGGAGGATTATTATCAGAAGACACACTCGGGCCAGATTTCTCCATCTGAGTCGCCTCCACTTCCTCTACTGCCTCAAACGCCTCCATCATTTCTGTAAGGCAGAGAAAATGAGAAGTTTTAC